>NC_049980.1:23830415-23854465 GCF_000003815.2 Branchiostoma floridae | reverse complement strand
CAAGCCCCCCGTATATAATCCTCTCACGGCATTTTTTCCTTTCCCGGCATATTGTCCATTCTCGTCGCATCCCGGAAAAAAAATCGCGAATCAACGTCCACAAACAACAACACCCCCCACCCCCCAAAAAAACTTTCGCCAAGGCCCTAGAGGCGCCAGTGAATGAGGCTAACAAACAGCAGGCTTTCCTGGAAACTGCCGACACAATCTGGCTGTCTGACAACACCTTGTTTCGATTTTACACAAGGTATTGTCAGCAAGTATCGTTGGCCCTAAACGATTGCAAGGACTTTTGCAATTTGTACCAATGAACACTGTAAAGAACACAGACAATTTTTCATGTTTAACCGTTATGAACGTAAACTGAATGGACTTTGCTGATTATTTTACAAACAGCAAGGGTCTCTTCAAGTTTTGTACCTTGGTGGTTGTTATAACAAATGAAAGCGACAAAATGCTATGCAAGGGTAAAGTATGGAATCAAAAGACCTTCACCGCTTTCGTAACTTCGACGTTTGTGCTTGAACACGGTTTTAAAATGCAAGGAGCGGTTACTTGTGATTGGCATCTTGTCCTCAGGTAGGGTTGAAATGAAGTTTAGGCTTCCTTACCGTTCCGTATTTCATCGGTGATAGGCCTGCGTCTTGTGTTCTACCGAAAATGTTGCAGCTAGTTCTCGGGATAATTGTGGTTAGCATGACTTAAGAACCTATGGATGGATTGTATGATATTTTATAGGTACTGGGAAGACAAAGGTCGATTTTGAGCCCCTGATGGATCTCTCTGGTACTGCAGTAGGGCTTCCTTGTTTAAAATCTTTTGTCTTCGACATACCATCGTTTTGATTTTTATGGAGGCATCATTTTTGTAGTCAATGAGATATGATAAAATTTACAAAAGCTCTAGATATTTCATGGAGGTATGGGGTCTGTGAACTCTTGTTTATTTGATAGTAGAAGAGCAGAAGCAGGACGTTTCAACTTAATCCTGATTACAATATATCACTTTAAGGGAGCATACCATTCAAGTGGTGTTCAAAACATCAACCCAAAGGCTGGCTCAGAAGGCAGCTTTCAGCATAGATAGGACCTTTAAGTTGTCCGTCCTCTGCCAAAAATATCTTACCTCGGAGACCCTAGACTGTCTTGTTGAAAATTTCACCCACGATTATAGTCACCCCGGCTCCGGCTCAGGGCAGTGCCCTCATAAAGTGTAGGTCGATGAAGGATATTTGCCCACAACCGTCTCATGGTTTCACCGACGCCCCGGTCCCCTACTGACGTCACCACCTGTCCGCAGGGCCCCGGGGCGTCGTGACGCCGAGCCCTCTGATCCACGGCGGCGTTACAAACACCACGCTGCGTCTCCGAAAGTGATTCCAATTTTCATACCTCAAGACCCTCAACGTCTGAAATCGGTAAAGGTGCGCTGCAAAATTCTCCACTGATACGTTGAGGGATTTAAATGTAACGCACGCCGAATGAAAATAGGTTTGTGTGCATTGTTTGAAATACAAATTAGAACCAATAAAAGCTCTCATTCCTTCGTGAAATATTTAGTTTTTTTTGGTGAATTTCTTAATTCAATAGCCCTAGCTATCACATATGTTAGTGACCCCTTCCGATTTTCCAATCATCAACCCCAGCTATCTCTCTCCTATAAGGGACCGTCTGTTGTGCTGCAATACCTGAAAATACTGACGAAATTCGCCATGCTTCTCCGGGATCTTAAGAACTACAAAGAAAAATGAAAGATACCTTGATTAAAACAATCACAACCAAAAACATAATTCCCATCGGAGGCAAACTTTCTTGCCGGACGTACCAAGGAAACTACTGTTTTTACACGAAGTTATCAACAACCAAAATGACATTTAAAACAGAGAAATGCACGTCATCTTAACAGACAATCTTATTGACATAACGTTATAAGCAGATATGACCATTCTTGAAGACGACTACTTGAATACACGAAGCCAGATGTAACACTGTCTAAATATATGTATTCTTTTACCATTCGTACTGTCGTAGTTTGCGAATATCGATTGAATGTATTTCTTTGGAGCACACAGACCTGTTGCTCGGCCTTCAACATGGCTCCCCAAAGCGCCCACTCCCCGGTTCAGGCTGAACCCAGTACAAGGCAATAACGACCATGTTTGAAGATGTCCATCGGGGTTTATCGACAGCGCTAACGACCATAAGCTCTACTGGTACGGAAAGAAAGGTCAATAAGGTCTTCACCTGTTGCTTAACCTTGGCAGGATATTGGCTATTAGATTTCGATCGGTTGTGTGGCTAAGGTGGAGTCATGAGTGTGTTGTTACTTTCCGCATCTACCAAATAATGTTATCGTCTTTTTATGTAGTCCTCTGTTGAGGCAGTTATTCTCTGTAATATGTAGTCGGGAAAGGGGCTTCATCTCCGGTGGGAGGTACTACTTTTGGTTCTGTTTGTTGTGTGTTTGCACTGTAACTCATGATCCTGACAATGGATTTGTATGCATTTTGGTAGTCATTAAAGTACCGACGAAATATGGTGACTTCGGGCCAGCTAGCAGCTTTTTCAGGTACTGCAGCATCACAGACCGACACTATCTTGTTGATAATAGAGCGGTATTGTCCATAGACAACTGGTAGATGGTTTGCCCCAGGTCAATTTCCTCAATTCAGGACATCCGACTTGGGAATTGTTGAGCATTAGGTGTCATAGCGCTTGATAAGGCTTTAACTAAGAACATAAAATCTATATTTCACGAATGTATATATATTTGATTCCTTGTCTTGATGCATGCACAATCGACACATCATCAACGCGTATCATCACGAGCCTATACATGGAAATCCCCAAGCAGGTATTTTAGATTGGTACAAAAGGCTTATGTGCATGTACACCGAAAATGTCAGACCAGTCCCAGAGCGCTTTGTAACATACTGCAATGGTTCACGGACTTAAATTACGTAATCATATAAGCACCAAACGTAAATAATGACATTTCCCCTAGTAGCAATGTCTGCCAGGATCTGCCAGCTACAGTCGCAAACATCAACGGAATCCTGTCCGGGGCATGCCAGCAGCTTGGCGGGGAAAGATTTGTGGTCCTACCGGGGGATCAGAATTGCGACAGTCTAATGGCACAACGGGCTAAGATTCATAGCTTTTATTCTCCAGCGTTTTGAAGAGAGATTGTTTCCATGTAATGTAATTAAATGTTGTATGACAGGTCTGTCAAAGGGAGACGTGCTGCCATGGATCACGGTGCCCACTGCCGCTGTGAGAGTTTATTCCTCGGATGCTGTAGGTGAAGGACTAAAGGTTAACGATGGTGATGAAGGAGTTCCGGCGTCTCGTGACAAGACGTTGTTGTTGTCAGTAACCTCGAAGCGCCTAGTAGCGCATAGGTCAGCTTACTGTTTCTGTAGCAGGCTATATTTTTCCAGAGAGGGATTGCTTGAGGCACCTCCTCGAAAGGGGACCTATGTTTTACGTCCCTCCTGAAAGACGCGTGCTTCCCCAACCGAGATGCCTTTCCCAGTTACTATCTACTTGGAATCAGGAGCTCCACCGTGAAGCTGCTACCAGCTGAGCCAGAGGATTTGCCCTTCGTGACAAGATGGCGATCATTCGAGCACTCTAAAGTATCAATACTCAAGTTCGTACAATATCAAGAAAATTGACACCATACTATGGTATAAGAGCATTTGGTTGTCTTCAACTATCACTTGAAAGGTGTAGCGTATCATTGATAAACGGACATTAGGATATCTGAATTTAAGGTATTGTCATTAATGATGGGCAAGCGGCATTATATTTAGATGTATTTGGGTGAAAATAAAAGAAAATATGGTGAATTTCGTTGTCTTCTTTGAATACAACTTGTTACTATTTCAAACTAGAGTTCCACGAACATATTCCTTCGCCAAATAATCATGCATTTATTCAAGACGTAAAGGTCTTATTCATGTATTACTAAATACCCCAATAGCAAACGACTGCCTGGACTAAATATCATGACAATCCGTCTAGCCTTTTCTGAGTTATTAACAATATACAATCTTTATTGACACGACAAAAGTACAGCGACTTTCGTAAGGTCTACATGTATAACAACTACTTACAGTACAACTAAACACATATATATGGATATCTATAGGTATGGATACATCAACATAAAGGGTCTAGCATGTCATTTACACTATTGGTTCTACGGTATAAACAATCGTGGATATATTTGCCTACTTGTACACAATGTGGATTCTCGCCTCCCAGAATGTACTTGAATTTGTCTATCGAACAGAGAGTAGCAAAGTCTTTAGAGCAAGTGGAAAGTAATGTGAACAGCTCTGTGCGTTTATCATCATATCGAGAACAATCCATAACGAAGTGACGTTCGTCTTCGATCTCATTTGGGCAGAATGGACAAAATCTCTGGTCACGGGGAATTTTAGAATATCTTCCGGCTTCTATATTTAGTTTGTGACTACAGATTCTTATCTTTGTAATTGCTCTACGAAGTTCGAAATTGTGTACATTCGAAAGATACTTCTTTTGTCCGTATCTTTCCTTTAGCGTAGAATAAATGGAAAGTTTTGAGTTATTCTGGATAGAAGAATGCCATTCTTGAATGTATATATCCTGTAAACGGAGTCGTAATTGGTCGATTAGCATATTAACATGATACAACCTCGGGTTTGTCCATACATACCCAAAACCATTATAGTTGAGAATGTCAGTTACGTGATTTGTCCAATCGTATTCACCGGAAAGTACAACATCATATGCTTCACGTAGTAAAGAATCTTCGGGTAAGTTTGCTAGACGACAAAATTTACCCCTGCAGTTTCAAAATAAGTCGCTAGGGGGCCCAGACCTACACCACTTAATCCCTGCCTCGAGACCTATTAGCCACCTTAGAATCATAAACTTGACACTTCAGAAAATTTAACTTTTAAGAAAATTTAACCTTAAAAGAAAATTTAACTTTTAAGCCTCATTACAGTACTGCAACTCGCCGCTAGGAGGTTTATTCTTGAACTGAGCTTAATTTCTTTTTGCACCCCCTAACCACCCACTAAACATAACATTCCACAACCATTCACATCACTTCGAGTTATCTTGTACACAAACAAATGCACTAACATAAACAGCCCGCTGCGGCACCGTTGGAAAAAGCAGGGTCAATCATTTTCGAACTTGACATTTCTTTTCACAAACGCTACGCACCTACCAAATATCATTAAGGTCCATCAACAACATCTCGAGCTATGTTGTCCACTGCCAAACGCACATATACAGCCCGCTGCAGCGCCGTGATAAAAAGCTAGATCAACCATTTTCTAACTTGATCTTCCTTTTCACTAACGCTACACGCCTACCTCATGCCATTGATGGATCCATCGACAATATCTCGAGTTGCCGCTTCTGCATGGTGAGAAAAAGCCAGATCAACCATTTTCTAACTTGACCTTCCCTTTCACTAACGCTACACGCCTACCTCATGCCATTGATGGATCCATCGACAATATCTCGAGTTGCCGCTTCTGCATGGTGAGAAAAAGCCAGATCAACCATTTTCTAACTTGACCTTCCCTTTCACTAACGCTACACGCCTACCTTATGTCATTGATGGATCCATTGACAATATCTCGACTTATGTTGTCCAGAGCCGCACTTACGTGCAAAGTCAGCTACAGTCCACACAGTGCCGTATGCAAAAGCCAGGTAAACCGTTTGCGCACAACCACAAATATCGTGAAGATACATGAAAAGCTTCTCGAGTTATACTGTCCACAAACAAGCGCGCAATAATTCAAATCCCGCTGCAGTAACCTAGGAAAACGCCAGGCACACCGTTTTCGAACTTGCCCTTTCTTTCCACAACCGTTACAAACCTACCAAAAATCACAAAATTCCATCCACAATTTCTCGAGTTATGTGCTATGACTTACATTTAGACCCATCAACCTATGGAATAACCGAAAACATATAGCCTTCTTGGCGAGGACAAATTTCTACATCGGTCATTCCGAAAATAAACTATTTGACAGATACTCTGACTCGGTAGAATATCCATCTCTTAGCATATTACACCACCAACTGTTTCAGTATTCTTCCAGGGATTTTGCTTCGCGTCTGTTTTGTGTAGATTAGTACGGGGAACACACTGTCGTTACTTAGGACTTGCTGGGTTCGTTCAAACAGCTATCAGCCTTTTCATCAGCCACAAGACGTGCGTCAAAGAAATATGCGGTCGTCCCTGTAATGCCGAACACGGCAGGAATTCAGGCGTGATAATGGCGGCCTGGGCAGGAACCAATAAGGCCGTTGAGACAACTGCCTAGGAACACAGCTCTGAAGGAAAACGTACTATTATATAAAACACCGCTAAAGAACCATGAATAAGAGATTATACAACACGAGAAGCGCATTTCAAATTACCATTGGCACTTTGGAAGCATGATTGTATTTTCAAAAGGTGACTAACATGAATAGAAAAAGGTGGGGTCGAAATACCACATCTCTCTTGAAAAAGTGACGTCAAACGGCGATTACGATGGCAAAAGAAAAGGGGACTTTGATGGTACTTTTTGTATATTTCTGACCAAACTTGTTGTGTTGTAGGTTTGTTTGTTTGTTTGTATTGCACACCTCGTAAACCACCACAGGGTGGAACACACCAGGTTTGTATTGGCTTCATACATCCGTGATCATCCGTAAGTACAGATTAATTTGATCCACTCGCACAAAGAAGGATCCTTTCTCTTATCGATAAAAGATAATAGGAGATGTGACCCTCCTCGAACACCGAGACTATAGGCAGTCGATAAACTAGACCATTAATTGTAATGTACCAAAGCATATTGAGGATATATTGCGTTGTTTTCAATATACAGTGCTAAACCAACTAATCCGTACGCTTGCCATGTGTTACATGGGTAGATGAGAGGGGACTTAAGAAGGTAGGAGGTCTGCTGTGCTTGGCAGTTGGCCTGTGGGCCCGGAGTTGGTCTAATTTCCGAGGGAAGATCCTTGACAGGGGAACATGGTAAGTTGCGTACGATTGACAATATTGTAAACCATAATCTTGCTCCCGGGCATGAGCCATGTGCCAAATTACAGCCCATTGTATGACTATGACTGAACGTTTACGCTGGTATAAAAGCTATTACATGGGATTGGTGGCACACGCTGCAAGCATTATATGGCAGCTCTAAAGAGTTCATAATGCCTTTGTTGAGTGCCGAAACCCTGCGCCATGCACAACAATCATGTTTGTTTATATTCTGTCGTCGTTGCCTGGCTCCTACAACGCCTAAAGTTGTTGAAAGGGTTCAGCGCCCTAGCGGCCTGGGCAGGGATTACGCCGCGATCCGGTGCTGAACGCGCAATCCATCACCATCACTCCCGCTGACATGTGCGATAAGTCTTACCGCGCAGGGTGTATGGTGCTGGTCTAATGCGCTAACATATGCTGTAATCATGAAGTCTTCATTTGGAAAAGTAACCGCCAATTGTCTGGGCACTTAGCCATAACAACGGAACGTTAGCTGAATGTTGTCATGTGTTAATAATTGTGCTTTATGACCTTGTAGTCGTTGTTCTTGGGACCATCGGCACCGCGCAGATCAAGTATGGTACAGCGAAACGACCTTACAAGTAGAAACCAATTAGTTATCCATGCGGATGAAAGGGCAATTTCAGTTACTGTTGTCGCCAATTTAGGCGGTGACTTTGCTTCATTTGGATAATAAATTGGCTATTTTAGATTAATATTCTTCATCTTGTCATTATAAGTTCCATACAAATGCACAGCAATGGCAAAAACTGATTCTAAACGTTTTAAAGCACAGTTTCTTTAATGAAGAAAGAAAGAAACAGAAAGAAGTTCTTCAATTGTCTTCTGCAACATGATGATACCAAGGTTAAACATGTCAACCAGTTAAAACTGTTTGTTGCTGATGCGAAGAAACTTTATCAATCAAAGCGTCGGAAAAAACGTATAAGCAACCGTACAGTTTTTTGGAGAGGCCCTCGGTTTCGTTTGTGTTGAACTGGTGGTCTGAAGCTTTATATCTAAACCTTACAAACCATAAATTGGTCTCTGGGGACGTCTTTCTGAGGAAAAACATCTCGTACGTTCATCCTTGTCACATTTATTAACCCGCTCATCGCTCTTGGTGTCAGTTACAATACTGGTCATGTTTTCCTTATATTACGCCGTGTAGTAACGTCCTTAGGTGCTCCCATTCATTGCCTCTTCTGTTGTTTATTTCTGTAATTACCCTTTGTGCCAGGCCTGAACAGAAGAGGAAATGACACGAAGGGCAGCCCGCAAATACCAACCGATTTATCTTCACCGCTATCTTACCAGAGGAACCTGCTTCTAAACCGTTCCTTCATGTTTGCAACTATTAAGCTGAATTCTGAAACTCACCTATTACGTCACATGTTTACCTGGAACTGCTTATCAAAGAGAGGCTTGTGATTTCATATTAGGAATCCGATGACAAATAGCTGCCGTGATGAAGGATGGACGTGCAGGAAATGCTAATTGATTGTGAAAACTGATTTGCTTGTATGCAAATAGGCTGAAAGCGCTCAATCCCTTAGCACGATTGGAACACCTTAATGAGAATATAGACACATATGATTGTAGTGCAGCTGCGTCGTTCCGTGGCACCAAAGTCACCTCAGATGTCATGTACGAGCGACATAACAGGGACTTGCGGTGAGCATTATGTTAAACTGTTGGGGTGGTAAAGACTTTCAAATGATGTAGGGAGTGTTCGCTCACATGTAGGTACGGATACTCAAACAGGTACGATTAAACACCACCATGTGTACCTGTCATGAGCCATGGCAAACCGTGACCTGGGAGCGCTGGAAACAGTGGACAAATAGAGAACAGGCGTATACAGTACCTACTTCGGGATGAAACACCCCATACATGTCATGTTTATGCCTGGATGAAGAGGAACCCTGAAATCCGAAAGGCTGGCTTATGTTCAACTCGATCCGAAAAGAACAAGTGCAACAACGATGCTCGTTCAAAAGTCGTTTACCAGTAGACAATACTGCTGTCTGACACCATTAACTCAACAAGCTCATAACATACATCTACGGATGAGGGCTCGGCAGCGGAAATGTTGTAACCATGCATGCAGAATACCACTGAGCGATGGAAATTACATTTACTTCGTGGCCCAAAATAAATCTTGACGGAGGTTCTTCTTAAGCACTACAGGTGGGGATGAAATAACTGTCATGAAGACGCGTTTAAAACGCAAAAAATTGACAAAGACATCCAGCTAGATTGCAGGATGGTAGCATACATGGTAATCTCCAGCTTGGAGCGTTGTAGGCTCCAGGTCGTATCGCTGCTGAGTAGAAGGACTCATGATCTCGACTTAAACGTCCGGGGAGTTCCATACGCCATTGTGAAAAGAAATGTGGACACACACCTGATGACATGAAAACACCTACCTGTGGAATCCTTGTTCTACAGGTGTGACGGATATTCCGGAGCTTGTTAGAGAGTCTTCGGCAATACAGGGGACAGCTCACGGGAAGGGGGAAGGTGGGCAGGTAATACCACACTGGTGGGCAATGTGCTCATGGTTCAACGGGCGCTCTTACAGGGCCGACAGATACATGCATCATTGTTTCACATCACCGTCGGCAACCTAAACATGTATGCGCACACATCATGGCTATTTGTTCCGCCACGTATGTTCGCAGGGCGTGTGGTAGGTTCGTGATTAGTATGTATTGAGATCAACATGCATTACCTACACCGTGTATGTTAGCCGATTTTGCATGACAAGCCGCCAAGTATTCCCTGGTGTTGTTTTGTCTGATGCATCTGTGGTTTTGCTGCATCTCAAACTTAACTTTGTCTCTGAAATGTGTCTGGCTGAAATGTGTAGGTGGTTTACAACACTTAAACAGATTCACAAAAGCGATCGTTCACATTGCAGGTCGGATTGGACGAGAGTGGGCAGAGTTGTGGCAAC
The DNA here is from genome assembly GCF_000003815.2 of Branchiostoma floridae. Classification (NCBI taxonomy): domain Eukaryota; kingdom Metazoa; phylum Chordata; class Leptocardii; order Amphioxiformes; family Branchiostomatidae; genus Branchiostoma; species Branchiostoma floridae. The sequence continues at coordinate 23,844,453 of NC_049980.1, read as the reverse complement.
ATCATGCTGTCCACGTATTTGCGCTCACCAGAGGGGCCAGCACAGTTTTTACTGTAGACAGGAGAACCATGTGTGTATCAACAAGATACCGGAAACAAGGGAGAGATCGATCACGACATATTCCGTCTGGCCGGAGCTGCAGCCCGTGAGAACGCCGTTACTCACTCTCCCCTGAACCGCGTCTCACCGCCAAGCTAATGATCAGGTCGATCACATTTCCAACCCGGGGCCCGGCCGAGCTGTTTGCGGGAACAAAAGATTTAAGTGTATAAAAAGAACTATACATTTTTTTACGTTTCATGAGCTTCGACGTTTTCAACATCATAATTTCCGTTGCTGCAAACTGCCCTGTCGGACGCAGGTTTGGAAATGCCAGCATAAGGCCTACGTCACAATTCCAAACGGCCCGCGAGGCCCGGTCGGGCAGCTTTCGGGGACGAAAAGTATGAAATAAAATAAAACACCAAACTCTACAAGATGTAAAGAGAATAGTCGTGGGCATCATTTGTGACAGTTTGTGTATGTTCTTATGTATACGTTTCTATTTTTCGTTTCCACAAACAGCCCGGCCGGGCCCCGCTTTGGAAATGTGACGCTAGCCTAATGGGGCACCACCCGCCATGCGCCCAGTCTATAGCTATTGGGCAGATATTGCTCACACGGGCTCGTTCCGTAATACAGACTGGCAAAGTTTTACAAGGATGATGAATAAAATAATTTCTTATTTTCTCGCTGCTTCCATGGCATTGGATCACTGAAATCTGGATCTATTAGTTTCTGATTATTATCTTCTCCGCGTGGAATTTTGATGACGGTAGGCTGACAAATCTGTTTAATTTTTTTCCTTGATGCACACTGGTCGCCAGCCCTGTGATCAAAACGGTCTGTGCTTTGCTTCGATACCTTATTATTATAGAGACACTTGTCCGGGTGAGGTCCTGCAAACTGATATCTGGTCTCCAAACCCATAATGCAATACTTAACGAGATATCAGAGCTGATGATCCCAAGGAAAAAAAATAGAGAAACATTATGTAGATTGCGAACCACTTGAATCACTGTCTGTGCCCCATTGATATAAATTTCACCACACGTATTACGGATTTGACAGACCGCTCACGTTGGAGGATTTGCGTGTTTCCGATTAAAGAGCATCAGAAGTTTCTTTGAACTTCCCAATCCAGGCTAAGAATTTTCCAATCCAGGCGAATGACCACTGGATGTAGGATATTTGGAGATTGATGATGATTAGATGTAGTTAGAACCCGGCCATCTTTCCTCAGCCAATCAACCCTCGGGAGTTTGTTGGCATCCCGAGGGCGGGGCATTACTAAATCCACATAGCCAGGCAGTTCCCGGGATCTAACTATTAATCTTGTGGCGTCGAATGGCCCAGTGGTTAGGCTAGTGGAAAGGGCATCGAGGTCACGGGTTCGAGTCCTGGGGTTCCTGGACACGTGTGCTTGCCCCCCCTCCCCCCATCTACTGCACTGATGAAGCAGCCCTCTCGCCCATCCGAAGATAACAGGACCAGTGCCGCGCAAATTTACAAGACATTTTCGCGACTGGTAGCAATTTGGAACCTTTCAAATGCTTATGGGGGACACACAAAAAAAACATTCAAATCTCCACTTTCAGCTTAGCGTGCAGACCATTACACTGTGTCATACTTATATTTGACAGTTATCTATTACCCATTCCACGATTTTTAATATCAGTGAACTGCAATGTAATTTGTCACCATATGATGCACGTGGTAATTTTTCATTACTTGCGCTTTCAATCAATGAAAGCATATTTCACTAATATGAAATAGATTTCCGTCAGAGCAAGGAGGTCATGGGGTGAGGAAGCGCCCAGATTTTTCTAGCATTGATCTATCCCACCGTGGCACAACAGCTGAGTGAACCTGCTGGACACACTTGTGCAGGTTACAGGTATGCACTTGAAGGGGTACTCGCACTGGACTGTGCCAAATTGCGCTAGGAAAGCCCCAACACCACACTGACGTGCGAAGCACGGTAAAATTTGTATCCTATACAGACAAAATGGCGTGTCAGAGTGTCACAGTATTCTCGGGCTCGGCAATGGGGTACATGATAGCTATAACATGCGAGTAACTGTATTTGAAGTCGCAATGTTGCCACGTGCATTGATTAAAAATGCAACGTTTAATGATAGGAAATCATCTAAAAGAGAGTTTCAGTGATTGCGCGGTTTTGCATACATTTGAGTCATTGCGCATTGCGATTTGTTAAACATTTTAAAAAACATTCCCAGTGTCAAGGACCGTTTGCTCGATTATAACAAATTTACACTGGTTGCCATCACCTTATGATGCTTGGTGATTTTGGTGCAGACTAGCTAGCAAGATGTCCGCTTTATTGACGAGATAACGCAAAGCTGTTCATGTGTTACCTGCAGATAGACAGATGAAGGAAGAAAACAAGTGAGAAGGAGTAAGATATCCTAGAGATTATACATGCAAACCGAATGTCAGCGACAAATTGGAAACTAAAACAGTTCATGCCTGAGTCCAAACCAATTTCACAAGTAAAATCACGCGAGTGGGGAATATTGGTTCGTCCTACCATCTGATTATATCGTGAAGCGGTATCTCACTGGACTGCGGTACGTTGGTGGCGTCGCTGCGTTCTAAACTGTATTCTTGTTACCCTTGACTGAATTATGGAAATATCGTGCAAAATGACAAGAATGATTAAAAAGACCACAAAACATGCAAATCGTGAAAAATATTAGTTTTTAAAATGAAATTCGTTAAGCGCCCCGCCAAATCGCTCGGCGGAAGCCACGCCGCATACGTGACATACCGTTACGGTCGACTGAGACAACTTCCATGTTTCCCTTTAACTTAACTTGGAGAATGTTACTCCGAAAATGAAGCTACCTTTTTATTTCTCTAGACATTACTAAGGCCGAAGCTGCATACTCTCCAAGCAGAGGGTAGGCTCCGGCTGTTTTTTTAAACGTTTTTTAGTCGTTTTTATCGGGCTTTCTATTTTGTATTGTATCTTGTCCAATACAAAATAGAAAGCCCGATAAAAACGACTAAAACGTTTAAAAACAACCGGAGCCCAACCTCTGATTGGAGAATAGAAGCTGCATTCATGTGCGCAGTGCTACTTCTGATCTGCATAACAGTCTTAGGAGCACCATTCTGTGAGCGAGCCGTGTTGATTGCTGTTCGAGCCTCCCCACTACCGGAGCAGAAAGAGCAAATTAAAGCAATTACAGCGAACACGCCACTCTGCGCTGGCGTGCAATGACGTGGAAGGCATCCGGAAGTTTGGACTTCGGTAAAACAAGTCTACAGGAGGCAATGTGGTGCCTTTAATTTATAAGAAAGAACTGGAAGCCTGGAAAAGGCAGAGCTTTAATTTACCATGAAGAACAAGATAAAGACAAGCAAAAAAGAAAAACTGAAAAATGTAACTGAAGCTGTCATGTACAGTGATGCAGAAGATTGCAAGGTGGGAGCAGACATCTGAGGGTGAATTTCTTCTGATTGCTCCTGATTCATTTTCAAGAATGATAACGTTTGAAAAGGTACCTGCACATTTAATTAGACTGTGTGTTACGAACAAGCTCAAATGAAAATCACCTAGCTGAATATTTAGCAGCTAAACTGCGAATTGTTGCCTCCTTCTACTCAGGCGAGGTTTCTCATTTACATGTGGACTTCGTATGATTAAATGCATTATCGGTTGGAAAAAAATAAGACGATGTTCATCATATATATTTGTAAGCGGTTTATTCATAGCTTATGTACCAGTGTACTATATTTACTTCCAAGTTCATTAAGTACATCGTGCGATCATAACTTGGGTTTCTACGGCTGTTCATTCCAACTGGATGGCCACTGCCTCCTTGCGATACTTCTCTGAACTACATTCATCATTAAGACCTGTTGACGCTATCTAATAGATTCAGAGCAACACGTAAGGATTGGAGCTTTGTCATTCGGAGGGCACGATAGGTAGAAAGGAGACGTGCCGGTTTGCCAACTGTAATATATGGCAAATTAGTAGACCTCTGCTAGAATATCTATTACATAGCCTCTATAGATAAAGTGCCTGCCATGTCACTTCGAATCGGATATACAATACTGATGCAAAATGTGTATTTTGTCATTACCAATATCAACATCAATACCAATATACATTTCACACACGTCAATTCTGACGCTTTCAATCGAAAGAATGCATCTATAGCTGAAACGTTAACGTTTCCCAGTATTACGACGTACAAACACACACAAAACGATATAACAAGCTGATCTTAGTGCGGCTAAATGAGTTACCCACTATCTGTTACTTCCTCTACACTATACGTGATTTCTCTAATTATCATAACTTACTTTGAAACTTTGACCCCTGGGTGTGTTCCTAGGTATCGTTAGTTCAAGGTGACCTGCGAATTTCTACAGCCTTAAGTACCTGAGAGGAGAGCCTTTCTACTGGATTCCTCAGCAGTAAACGAGACGAGGTGCTTCCAGGCGGCTTAGTCGGCCCCGAACACGGCGTGGATTACTTGATCCTATTACGTGCATGACGTGTTAACCTAGGCCACTCTGCACGTTAAGCAGACCTCAATTATTTCTTGACTCAGGAAACTGCGCATACGCGTAGAATCTTTCCTTACGATAAACGACGGTAAAACGGTATTCATTTAAAGATTCTCGCTGTTACGTTTCGTCAATTCTTCAGAGTACACAAAATATGATTAGTCACCGACGGACAAACAACATTCAACGAACTACCTTTGCTCTGCTCCATAAAACATACCCTGGAGAGGGTTCTTGACGTACAGGTCACCTCTTGCTTCACCTCCAAAACACCCTCGAGGTAAGCTTAGGATTGAGGATCCGGATAGAAAAGAGACAATGTCTTGATCTCTTTTCCACAGTTTGTCATTCTGCAAAGCAAACCAAACCAAACCAAACCAAACCAAACCAAACCAAGACTGATGTATCGTGTACACAATAGTTGGAAGGAAAGAAGTCGTTAACGTACACTCGAAGTGAATCCCTGAATTCGTGACTTCATCCCATGACCCTGCACTATATATAAAGCATGTATTGTAATGTGCCCATGATCAACACCCCGTAACCGTTGAATGTTTTATCGGCTGAAATACATAGTTTTACGTGTTATGCAAGGCGATGTTATTTATGTAGGTACTAGCAGATCTGACTTCTTTAAACTGACATTGAGAGGGGCGATTAAGGTGTATGGCTAACACTGGAAAAAGTACATGTTTCAACTTTCTAGTATTTCAGACTTCTAGACGGTTTACATCAACTGCTGCAACAACGTGTCATGTATTGTGCAAATGTGTTGTCGTGTCAGAAGAGGAATTTTCAATTTACTCACTTAACTTGAATAGGAAATCTCAAAGGAAGCAATTACGACAGTACAATTGGGCTCTCTGTGGAGAGGGAGGACGTCGTCATGCTGTGTTGTGTTCATAAATGAAATATTTTCTCTCAACAGAGACCATCATATAGCCTGGGTACCATCCTATTTCTACCGGGGCTCCTTAAACTCGCTACCCTAACAATTTGTTAGGACCCCGGTAGAAATAGGATGGTACCCAGGCTAACCACCATATTGGTGAGGCCCTCCATTTCAAGCGTAAGGGCCTGCGCAGTAACTAAAACTGCATTTGATTTCATAATCCGAATTTGACGTAAGAGGTAGAAGTGTGATTAAAAAGACATTAAAACACACAGAGCGTAAAACGACTTGCTCTATATCTGAAAAAAAAATCGTTGAGCGATTGGTTATTGGGTTTTGGTTATCGAGTGGGCCGACTACTCAGGGGCTGAATTGCGAGGAGTTTACAATAGGCGAGCTCAGTCGTAAGGGCCTGGAGCACCTGTCATTCGGCGCTAACTCAGGTGACCTCAATACTACAGTGTGGCTGTCACCAAATACAGGACCTAGCCGGATCTAGGTACTTATATCTTAACCCGAGTGAAGTGAGGAAAGTGCCTTTCTTAAGGGCACACGGTCGATAACATTCGACCATGAGCGATCTCTGGTCCCTCAGTGAACGCAGGATCCAATGGGAAGATGGTGTACGTGAGGGGATATATCCACTCTCGGGTAGATCATGCAGACTCCCCATATGGGTCATTCTCAGCGGTATGGCGTAGTAGATGTTCAGAAATAGAACCACATTAGCTTGAAGAGAAATGTAGAATAATTTTGCTCAACAGCATATCATAAAGTTTTAAACATGTGTATATGCTAGCCACACATGACTACTCTATTCTCGTGTTATGGTAAGGTTGTTTCTAATAGGGCCTTCACACGGAAATCGAATTAGCAGGAATCAAGCCGAACCAGTCAGAATGAAGTATTTGCAAAATTCGTAACACATTCGGGGCCATTCCGAGTGGGAATTCCAAATGGACTTGATATCCCCTTCACACAAGAAGGAATGAGCCAGAATGCCGTCAGAATGAAAATTCTTTTCTATTCCTGGGAATTCGTAGTGTATTCTAGAAATTCTTACTGCATTCGAGATATTCTTTTGGCCACATTCGGGAAGGATTCGAAGTGGCTTGCCGTTTCGTTTCTCCATCGAATGAGATAAGAACGTTTCGAATAATGTTGGAATGCCACAGAATGCGGTCAGACTGCAGTTAGAATAGTTAAAATCCACTTAGAATCCACTTGGAATGCCACTCGATATTTCTACACTTCGAATGCACCTCGACAGTTTTTGACATGTCAAAAACTTTCGAGCCAGCCAAAAGAACAGGGACGAATATCTGGAACGCAGTACGAATGTTTAGAATACAGTACGAATTGCGAGGAATTGCCACGAATAGAAAAAAAAATTCATTCGGACGGCATTCCGGTGTGACAGCGATCTGGCCCCCCCAGCGATCTCGCCCCCCGGGGGGCGAGATCACTAGGGTTTTCGCCCCCCTTTAGCGTTTTCGCCCCCCCCCCCCCCCAAGAGCAGCTGGTTACTACATATTACACGTGCGCTACCTGGTACTATACTGCACCTGGGGAGTAACGTATATGGTGCGTTACCTGGTACCTATATGGCACCTTATAACCGTACCGTAAGATGTCATACCTCGAAAGTCGATAGTATATTGTTCGGTGCAAACATGACATTGAAATCAAAAAGACAATTTTTGCAGCTGAGGTGGCCCAAAAACAGTGCTACTGAGAACGTATGAATCAACACCGTCTATGGTACGGAATACGTCAGCTATATGTTTTCAATTTGTCACAGTGTTTTCTTTCTTGTGCTGGAAACATTTCCAAAGCACCAACAAAAACACACGTGAATAATAGTTTCTCATTATAAACACTATCTACGCGCAAGTTGATATAGCTGTTGCTAAATGCTACACAAACACTGGTAAAATACCAGTCTTAAGAAACACGGGTAAATGCATCAGTTCCTAAATACTAGAAAAAACAGTCATGTTGGAGGTGAAGATATCCCTTGGCCAGGTGCATATACCAAAATGTGCGTTATTCTAATTAATACCTAATATTTGCATAATTAATAAAGACATTACATAGTTCTTTTGTGGTCACTTCATGGTAGAGACTTCATATTGGAGATATATAGGTTGCTTGATGACAGGTGAATACAATGAAATACATCTTATGTCAAGACTCAGGTATATGCAATAATGGGAATACAAGGGACCCAACCCTCCTTGTCTGAAACAAGTTCAACTATCTTATTACCATGTAATTACGTTAATATTGATACTTTGAATGAAGTTATGTATCAAACTCGTGTACTTATATCATTCTGAAACTGCATTTTGTGATTTATACCAATCAACTTCTAAAATGTCATGTAAACCCCTTTTTTCGGGGGGGCGAAAAATCCCTTAAGGCAGCGGTCTCACCCCCCCGAGATCTCTACCCCCCGAGGGCGAGATCGCTAGTGATTTCGCCCCGGGGGGGCGAGATCGCTAGTGATGTCGCCCCCGGGGGGGCGAGATCACGGGGGGGCGAGATCGCTGTCACACCGGCTCATTCGTGCTCTCGTGTGAAGGGGGCTTAACATGTAGCACAAGGGCCTCATTCACTACCATACAAGCGGGACGTACTTGTATCTGGTACTACTTGTTACTGGAGGTATAGACACATCTTTACCATATCGCCACGAAGAAGTGACAAAACGTTGTCACGACTTCCTCTGCTTGCTCTGTTCGGTGATTAACTGGCAGCAATAGCTCCACGGGAAGCCTAATAACAAAACATGATTCGTCAGTGGAAAAATAATGCATACTTTGATGTACTTTGGCAGAAAACCAAGTAGATTGTATCACCGTCAGACTATTGAAGTTTTCCTTCACAGATATGGTTTGGTATGCCCCAAGGCCATAGTGAAAGGGCTACCGATAGGTTGTGTGAAAGAAAACACCAATATCTCATATGACTACCAGCCTCACGTATGCATAATTGGCATGCCAGTTTTAAGTACACATATGGGTAGGTTATATCTTGAATATTGAGACTATGCTGCATAGGTAAAAAACAGCTTGTGGGTTCTTAATGATACATACATATAAACTGCGGGGTGTCAAGAAAGGCCATTGATTGATAATACGCCTCAACGTTTCCTCTATTATTTTTCGTGGAACCTTTTACATCTAACCTTATAGGGACAGCAGAACCATCAATTATATCATTTCTCGGCCTAAGAGGACTTCCTCGACCCGGCAGCATTTCCTTATCACCAACGCACAGAGAACGGTTGTCAATGATTGCCACGGCCGGGAGACTATTAAATAGCGAGCGATAGGCAAGGCTATTACCAGCGTCTCCCCCAAGACGGGTGATAGATACGCTAAGAACGCCGAGGACTTAAGTCCTGTGGAGAACGTTGCTTAGAAAACAAGTTATGAGTATTCATCACCATCATGATGAATGTCGGAGAGGATGTTGTTGGACGTATGATGTCAGTCGGTTAATTCCTAAAGCCCATGGAAAATTACTTCCGCAGATCCGGCTGTGAGCGTTACATTTCTACACAGGATTGCCGCATATATCACTAAATCCCAAGCGATAAGTAATGTTGGAAACTATGAACTTAGTAATCTGTATTGCCAAACATAATAAGACAGGAAGACATTTCACCTAAGACGAAAAACAAGGGATAACGGCCCGAAGCTGGGTACGGTGAAAGCATGAAATAAATAGCTTCCATCAGGTAATCTTTATAAAACACCTTGAGATGTGTTCATTACCTAAGCACAAGAACAGTACAACAAGCACAGGAAGGGCTTTTTAAGTTACTTTTAAATGTATCAGGTTGATGTGTCCTTGGATCACGAAGAATAAAGTACTTCTGGACGGGAACTATGCGGCTACAGCGTCTTTTCTGAAGATACGGTTGGCTTTAGCTTGTCCACTACTATTTGCCTACTGAATTCTCTTAATGGATTTGACTTTGCCGGTGAATGCTCTGGAGCTCCGGACCCAGGGGAGATCCTGTACACAAGGTCAAGAAACTTCACCAAGAAATGGAATCGGAAGAACATCGCCGCCAGAAGAGCACACAACACTGCCCAACCATCACAGCCCAAGACGATGAACTGTGATCGGTCAAGCCACCTAGGGCATTATGCACCTGGACTATAAAAGCCAGATCACATGTACTCTGCTCATTTGAGCTTTGACCATGTTAGACGACACACACAAGGCAAAACTAGTCTGATGGTGGGCTTGAATTAAGTACTTCTGAACGGGAACTATGCGAATATACAGCGTCTTTCTGAATTAAGATGGGGCGCGAGTGTGTACGGTTAAATTGGGCTTGTCCACTACTATTTGTCGTGGATCAACAAAAGGTTAAATTCATAGTGCATCGAAAAAACTTTCAGTTGGATTATTTGGAAAAGAAGTAAGTTGATATACATGCATGTACAGCATCTGACTCCATTCCTGGGACTTCGTAAGATTAGATTATCATCAGCTTTTGTTGAAGTCAAACATGATTTAATACACAAATGTACAGGGTACGATGAAGTACATGGTAGATATGGTGAAATTGACCTTTGTCACCATTCACTACTCATGATTGATAAACATGCCTTGGTTGAAATATCATCCTGACATCAGGCACTGATATGAGATGGTTAACTTTTCATTTCATTCATGCAAGGTGCATGTTCCTCTTCTTTACTTAGAGATCTTCAAAACGTTATTAGTAAATGTACTAGTTAGAGCTGCCTAGGCTAGTCTCCACCAGACTAACTACGCTGGCCGAAAAATAGTAAAATTTAATTAGCCAAATAGTGAAAACGTTTTGCCAGGGGAGTTTGGCCACCATAGCATTTCATTTACCAAAGCATTTCCAAGGGGAAATGTTACACTTACCGCAGACTGACTCTCCTTGTAAATTATTTACCATCATTTCTCCGAATTCTACATTCCATAACCCTTTAGGAAGGCCTGCTAGAGACTATATCTATGCACGTGCCATGCACATGCACGCAGAGTGAAGGGATGAAAGGATCCAGTCATTAACTAACACCCTGGCAGAGGTGAAAAAGTTTCCTAACAGTCCTTTGAAAGATAAGGGGTTATAAGAGGAACGAAAAGACACTCTATGTTACGATCACAAAATGCACATGTTGACAGTAATCCAAGAAATTTACTGGTTTATGACACTTATCAAAGATTATTTCATAACTCCACTTGGACGCCATCAGAGCTCTATTCAACCCCTGCCGAGCTGTATGAAAATACCCGGATGATGGACGACTCTCTGTTACCTGGGTCATGGTAGTTTTTGGATGTTTTCCCAGGAGTCAAGTGCTTAAGTCAAACTTAGCACGTTTAACATTTTCTGTTCGTTATCTACAGACGTCCAGCTGCGATGAGACCTTAACACGGGGCCACACGACGGCTCATTCCTCACGGGGATGACGGACGCGCTTCAGCCGACACTTCCTTGCTAAGGGTAAAGGAGCAGGCTATCAATTCTACGGTGATGCTTTTGGAATGGCGAAGCGTCCAGCAGTCTGCTCGTCCTGCTGCTTTCATCTTTCATTCAATCCAGTATGATCAAGGCAAAACGGGGACGCATCTACAGCATTCATGTGCAGAGTGACAACACCTGCCTCCCACCTTATTCAGAAGGAAGGGGTGTCAGTTCAATGTACGCTGAAACGCGTGAGAATGGCAAAACGCGATCAAAAGATATGTTAACGATATATGTGAGAAAATTGCTTTGCACATGTATGAGGACTGAAACGAATGTGTTCGCTGTTTACGACTTCAGAACTGACAGTTAACGAAAGAAGTCATTCCAGTTGAAAAGGTCGAATGGAATATCATAACTTCAGGAGATGTTTTACCAAGTTGACTTTCTGTTTGATGGATGAACCATGGGCGCGTACAGAAGATGCCTTCCAAGAAACGTATGTCTTTTATTACTAACAGGCCAGACATCTTGACCTTTGGCAACCATTATCTGCGCTTTAGACTCCGAGCAGAAAGGGCAGATTAGGGTGTGGAGGCTCTGGGCTAGAACGAACCATCACTGAGGGTCTCTCAGGGATTATGCGTATCGACTTGAGGATCGTAAACTCATCAAACCATGGCCTTGTTCGTAACGTGCTTGGAATGCTGTCCGCAAGGAAGCAAAGATAATAGAATTACCGTCTATCGATGAACAAGTAAGCTGAACGATCTTAAATTTCCGTTCAGTGCTGAAGGATTTATAGCAGCTAATGTTGTTATCGAACTTACAGTTGGTTCCCATTTAGTAATAAAACAAGGCAGCGGGAGCGCAGCAGAATGATAAGGCGGAGATAAGTGAAGAAACGTTCCATATGGCGCGTGAGATATCTTCATGTGTATAGGGATAAATCGGGCGTGCTCTATGATGTGTGAAACATCTTGCCGTGCATGTCATGGTATCAACGCAACTGGCGCCTTGACAGAAATGCTCCTGCAAGGATTAGAATTGGAAATGTTTAACAGTCATCATGGATGCGGAGTTGGGTGAATGCCAAATGCAGTGGTTGAATGTACAGGCAGAGACACGTATCAGATAGTCGTGCTGCATGGCGCCGTGTGACGTGACGTGACAAGATAATACACGGCTGTTTCTTTAAACATCTTTGAACACGAGCATAAACTGCTGGCACGCGCTTATCTGATCTACGTACTTCGTGTGCGGTATGTCATGATCAAGCACGGCGATGAGAAGCCAACTTGCCTGCATACGCCATTATTAGTTTTGTACTAGGCGGCCCACTTAAGCGTTTTACGGTCATTTTACCGCCACCAATATCAAGGCAAAATTGGATTACTGTCACCTCATCCATTAAAGTCTTTAATCTTTATGGTTATACTGCCACTGACATATGTGCTGCACTCTTGTGAAACAGCATTGGTATCGAATTTGTCTACAGAGGCTCCCCATGAAAGGCACCTATGTTTGACTCACGGATACATTCCGAATGACATATCTAGCCTGCAGGTGGCAACGGGTGGCATCTAATGGGTTTCAAACTTTCAATGATATTGAATTATCAGTGTAATGGAACGAAAGTAAGGTTACATAATGTCGTGCCTCCTCGCAGTGCACTTCCATGTCACAAGTTACTTTTCAGAAAGATAGTAAGGGTCCTTCAGGTTGAAACTGAATCCTATCGAACCGTGGTTCAGCAGGAAGTATCAGGCTCATCTTCAATACCGTTTCCATTAACGTCTCTGCAGATTTACCATTTTTTTACGGGAACGTCTTAAAGACGAAGTGCACGGAAGAACTCCCCGTCTGTAACAGAAATGGAGAATTTATGGTCTCAGAGAAGGCAGGATCATAAAGCACTTCGACTTACCGGCGCAAACGCAATATCGATTCGCTTGGGCAACGAAGGAGCATAGACAGCAGCGTCCTCTCCTGTTCTTTCGAGATTTAAGACGATATACCTTTAAAACTACTCTCTCCATGGCTGAAACGTAGCTAAGGAAGAATGCTTAAGTTCGTTCTCGCGGAAATCCTCGCAGTATTTCATGGACCCCATTAAAATGCATTTGGCACCGGTCGGTTGCGAAGGTGACTCAACGGGGCCAAAGGGCCTGCGGTGGTGAGCTTACGAATATGCTGCACGTCGGACACTGACGTCTGAAGATGATACTTAACTTGATCCAAGGGCAGCCACCAGGAGAATTCTACTCCCAAAGGCACCACAGTACCCTTAACAAGGCGGCGAGGGAGACGTTGATGCACTTAATGTTCGAAGGCTCTGCCTGGTATATGTCACGTATTCTCAACGTATAAAACCAAAACCTTGAAATCGCTAGAAATCATTAAGATGAAGCTGTGTGCAGTAAACATTTTAGGGCCCAGAAGTTGAGAGTGGTCTGAATCACATGGGCCTTTTATGTAGATTATGAAATCGAGAGGGCACACCTGTACGGATATTCCAGTGTGGATCGGATGAAAGACGGTGAAATAACTCGCTAGAGATCACGCATTGTTCTAAGGGCTTGCGACATACACATAGGCCTTCAAAATGTTTCATATAAGCGTGAGATGAAAGTCAGACGAAAAACAGTAAAACAAACAGGTTTAAGATGATTCCACTTTTGTCGCTATAGGGGAGCTTATTCGACCCCACCGTAAGAGAGTTTCAGTGATCCTTTGGACGTGTGATGATATAAAAGCTAGAAATTAACGCCGTTGAACATCCTATCTGGCACAGGCGTATAGCAACAATAAAACGCGCGGTCGTGCTGAAGTGCAATTTTTGTCCATCATTACTGTTCTCGTCAGACCTTGTGGCTTATCTGCAGGTCCCAGGAGGATCCCACACACAGGATGTCATCCCGCCTGACCGGCTCACGGGCACGGAAAATGGATTTCATCATAACCGCTTCAGAGTTAATGGAATGTTATAAAACAACCCAAGAATGAGGGGACTGATGACGTGACAGTGACGTCAGCACGTCATTCGCGGTGGTTGATGATCGGCTTGACTCACTATACAACCTTGACTCTGCCAATCTAAT
>NC_049980.1:23808663-23830140 GCF_000003815.2 Branchiostoma floridae | reverse complement strand
CATTACTGACCTTACTGTATTAAGTCACGTGTCCAGTGTGATTGAGTCGAAAATTCGTTGAGTCCAATTTTTCGGTTTATATCTCCCTTGCATTTCTTAATAGGTGGTTAAGTTGACCTAACCATAGCCATGTATCTTCAATCATAAACTTTACACTACAGTCCATTTTAATTTGCTCATATGTATTTACCGATGACAATCTCCCATTGATGGTCGTTTCTGGTGATCGGTGTTCCTGGGTATTGATGATGCCTGTGTTGAAAATGGACCCAGAAAACGGGGTTTATGCTGTTTTATGTTGAATCACAAAATCTGTGACTTGCGTCACAAAACCAAACGCTGTTTCCAATTGTCAACGGTTCTGCGGACCGTACAATGAAGAGGCAGGGCCAAACTCAAATACGAGTTAACAAAATAATCGAATGTTAATCCTTTAGTGAAGGAAATCGTTTTGTTTGAAGCAGGAATCGATGTGTCACTTCTTTCGCTGGCTCGTCAAAAAGCCAGAGAGCGATAGGTATGCGTAGATTTTACTATATAAGTTAGTGCAGATTTTAGCCGGTCTTTCAATGATTACTTACAACAGCTCCAAGTGGCGCGATAGAAACTTTTCTTCCAGTTTTATCCAGACTCTGTAATTGCTCCAGATATAGCCTCGAGGACTTGCACTTGATTATCAGCAACGCGGTTCTGCCTTAAATCTAGGATGTTATTATGGAATTCAAGTACGCGAGGGTTTCCATCGCCGGCCCAGGAGATGTTTATCGCCCGGATGATGAAGTGTAGCGGGACCACACAGACAATTACGTCCATTAAGTGTTGCACGGAAGCCCGTGAAGGACAGATAGTTGAATTTGGGGACAGATTGAACAGTATTCCTTTTCCCTGCACAGGGCCATGGAGATTTGGTAAAGACGTGGTAAGGAAAAATTAGTTCTTCAAACAATTTAAGGCGATCCAAAGGTGAAGAAAATGAGAACCAGGGGATGTCTTTCACTAAAATCGATGCTAATGCAAAAGTTACCTTTAAGTAAAACTTGTCGCTAACTGAGTCCAGTGAGTAAAGAAAACTTTTTAAAAGTTCTTTTAAAAGCAGAAATGATCATATAAATTAAAAATGTGATAGAAAACAAAAACAAAACAAATGTAAACAGATACAACCATAAACCACACATAAAAATCAAAGAAAACTTTAAGGGATGCTAAACTATACACTGAAAAGCCTACTGTGCTATGCTAAAGTCACCTGTTCCATACGTCCGTCATAGTTCTCTTCCGCCGTTTCCCTTGCAAGTGCAGGGTCAGTTTTGATCGATGCAGATCACCTGATATTTGGAATCATCGTCCCGATACCAAGTAGCCTTTTACAGCTGCTTAGTTGTAGAGTTACGCCGTGGT
The DNA here is from genome assembly GCF_000003815.2 of Branchiostoma floridae. NCBI lineage: Eukaryota > Metazoa > Chordata > Leptocardii > Amphioxiformes > Branchiostomatidae > Branchiostoma > Branchiostoma floridae. The sequence continues at coordinate 23,828,742 of NC_049980.1, read as the reverse complement.
GAGTTTCTGCCTTCTTTCCATTTCGCATCGAAATAGTGAGCAAGTGCTGAATTACGTTCTTCTTTGTGATATACAGCGCATGAATATGGTTCTTGAAGCCTCTGATTAACCTTTCTTGTCACCGAGTCAAGCGGTTTGACACGCTCCGGAGAGTGACTATTGCTCTCAAAGCTCTTTACCTCACAACTGACGTCATAGGAAAAATTACACAAGAGGATGGGTGACAAGAAACAGGTAATTGAATTGTACAAAGGAGACGTGTCAATGGTGACTTTAAAGTCACAAGGGTGTCTGGTTAAGAGGTTACAGCCCTCCTGGGTAAAAATTGGAATCGTTGATTGATTCCGCAGCACTCCAAAGCGTGGGCACTTATCAATGCAGTGTGGCAAGAAAGTGTAACTCAATTGCAGCGAAGGGCAGCTATGCTATAGGAAGTCCAGAAATGAATACCATAGAGAACCCGCTAGTTTAGAAGATTAAGAGCTGACGAAAACCTTTTTTCGCTCAATGCAGGCTCAGACTTGTAGCAATCGTCGTTGTAGATATCAAATTAACATGCATCATATGCACAGTGCAAACGGAAGTACTATTATCATAGCACGTATGAATAATTGGATATATGTTTGAACGTACGTAACTTCCACTGAAACAGAGATTGGCACCAAACACCTTAATGGCTCATCATAATCTGATATCTACGATTCCCCTGGGCCACCAGTGAGATCTTGTGACTTTCCTTACCTACACGAGGGAATATCAATATTATGTTGGGTTTTAGTTCCGTCTTGGCCAGCAAATATAGCAATAGAGGGTCCATCTACCAGACGCTTAAGGGATCAAAGTAAGGCACGCTACAGACGGCGGGTGCCTTTCAACTTGAGTACGTGATTCCCCGAAAAGACAGTTCACGTTGTCGGCATGGTTTAACGCCCATTGAACAATATTCCGCCGTATTGAGCTAATACCACAGCGGAAGGGAAACAATGCAACATATGACTGCCGGGGTCAGCAGGGATAGGGAGCTCGGCAGACTTGTTGATTGCTTATTTCGAGTGGGATGAAACCTTCCTCATGGCAATGTGAGGGGTGTTGCCTCCTGGTTGAAGTGCTATGCATGACATTTCGAGAGTAATAGCTGAGGGGGGGGGGGGGCAGAGTTCCACGACCCCATACCTTTGCCAAGTGATTTTTGGTACTGAATATGCAAATAAGACCCCCAATGGTGTATGTCATTCTGTGTACCCACATGAAACAAGTTGGTCTGGAAGTCCTATCTTAGCAAAGAAGGCTATTCTAGTATTTTCTCATCATTCAATTATTCAAAGGAGGCCCTGATGTTTGATGATGTTGATTTTCAGTTAACTTCCAAATGCCTCAGTTATCAACTTCCCGTCATTTACCTCTTTGGACTGATAGCATTTCCTCATTAATTATGCAAATGATGTTCTCATTTGCACTATTTACTCATGTCTAGGTTGCCCGGAACACTCTGTAAGAGGGCTGTTTTGATGTAGACACATATAGTTTAGGGGCATCAACGGTCGCCAATATTTGTTTGGACGCTATGTTCAGCATGTTCCGCTGTATGAAATCTCCTGGTATCAAGTTTGAGATCCATATTAACCATACCAACGAGAAACGGTGCTAAGTTATCTAGTTTGAGCCAAGAGAGTCGTGATCGCGAGGCTTTTAGAGAAAAGTGTTATGAGCTCCGTCAGAAATATATGTATATATTGTTCGACGTTGACAATCAAATGCGGTATATTCAGTATACAACAACAGGTTAATTGGACTTGCTGACACCATGCTTGGATTCATGCTGACACGCATTCTGCATCAACTACGCGCTGAACAAGTACCCCGGTTACTTTCATTACCAACGGGCTTGTCAGGTGCGTAGAATATAGAGATGATTTTAAATTGAGTTGCTATCAAGTAAAGGGCTGGGTTGGAGCGCCCAAAGGCAAAATTGATTCGTCCAGCCGGTGAGTGTACAGGTCCTGAGGGCTTGGTCGGAAGGCTAGTTGTTAGAAAGCCTTGGATCTCCCACTTTAGAGTCCGTCCTTCCATGGGGCACGTAAAAGCCTTTGCGACGTTACAGCTCCCTGAAATCCACATCTTTAGATGCGCTTACATTCATGCAAGGTTTAAAGGCCTGCCCTCCGCTCTACAGGTGAAGGTGCATTCCGCCGACACTAGATATGTTATACTACAACACAGGTTCCACATAAAACGTCACAAAAAGCCCGTGTTTACCTTTGAAATTTATCACCCAGAATCCATCGCAAACGCATATAGCAACACGAGACGAGTTTATTGACGATAGTCACAGTATTCAATGTTGATATATTAATTTTCCTCAAATATACAGACCCATGTAGATCTAAATCCACGAGTTCATAACCATGGTGACAGACAACGAGAATATATGTGACATGTATAGAGCACTATTACTATGTCTTTTGTATCTTCTGTGTACAAAAGAGCACCCAGTGCCATTAACCCTGGGGGACATGCTTGAGAAAATCTGATGAAGCAATTTCATGTTAAAGACAGGTCGTTTGAACCCTCCTCATCAAACCCACCATATGCTCCGCGGATCCGGACGGGATGACCATTAAGCGGAGTCCTTCCCACACCGTGCATCTTAATGTAGCGAAATGGAAAGGCAGCTGGAAAGTAAGTGTTATTCAGGCATTCAGGGCCATACAGAAGTCATCTCACCGCTTTTCGCCGAAAATATTAGGGTCTTTTCAAACTTTGATTGGACACACTCATGTGGTATCAATTCGCGATCATAGAAATGGTTATTACTTGCATGTTGGGGACTGATAAGGGTGGATTGTACGCAAGTTGATAATGCCAAAAACAAAAATAAAAAAATCGAAGGTCGTAGACGATTCAAAACGTAGCACAGTAAATAAATAACCTGTTGTGAAGGTAATCACTGTAACATTGCACCAACATTAAACTATATTATTTACTTATAAGGTCTGGATTTGTAGTTGTGTTATAAAACTTTTCCTTTAGGGAATGCGAGCCTAACAAAACAATTGAAGCTGCCCTCACGCATTTACATTGCAGAATTGGACGAAGTGTAATGACGCTTTTAGACAGCGACGTTGACGTGAGAACCACTTTTGAAGCGTGTACGAGCCCGAGCTAACAAGAATGTGTCTTCGTGCGCAGAATGTTTATCCCCGGGTTTGCCGTGAAGTAAAAGTTTGGGCAACTACGACATTCCCAAGGTTTATCATTGAGTAAGTTTCATCAATTTCGAACGACTACTTTGCGTTAGCAATTTAATAGGATTCTGGACTTTCGTGTAGCCGACTGCAAGGAAGTGCAGTTTAAGTTGTTTGCTAGGAAGATTTTTACCAAACTGGAAACATTTTCAATCCGCAACTGTTTTGAATTGGCGCTTGTCGTGCTTTCACATAAAACGCGCGAGCTTGCTTTAGCTCTGCTAACCGCCATTCTATCTGAACACTTATTCAAGAATCGGTATTCTATCTGCATTGTAAACACTACTTACCACAGCGAAATTCCTACCTGAAACGGCCAAGTTATTTTATGGAAGATACTGCCACTGCATCTCAATGGAGAAAATTATTGTTCTCTATATGAAATAGCTGCTGTAAGGATCCACCGTTCAGCTTACGTTCTAACCCATTCAGAAGGCAATGGCCAACGCTTGTAAAATGGCATCAACTGACATCAACCAGCATCGCGTTTATCGTCAGTACAATCACACACTCATATCTTCTGTAATGCTCGCAATGGGACAATATCCGTCTGCCGGTATACTACAAGGATATTCTCGGCCATTTTCTGTACTGATGAAGGCTTACAGGATGTTGTCACTTCAGTGTTCGCTATTACTGCACGGCAATCTATGGACGCCTTTGTGGAGCGGAATCGCGTTAGGTACGGGCCCACCGCGTACTTTGATGGCCGTTATGGTGCGCATTTCAATGTGTGGGGCTCGATTCCAAAGGCCAATAGCCCAGCTATTGGCAAATATGTGTCCGTTTGATATAACGGCCTTCTTGATACATCGTTCATGGGAGGAGAGAGGCTGTACTCGATTACTAACGGGCAAACCTCAACCGTTGGCAATGATGCAACTTGGGCACAGCAACACTTGAACTATTTCGTTTTCTGTCTCATCTTCATTCTCAATGCATCGACGTATGGAGTTGCTAAAGCCACAATTTCAATGATTTCCTCACAGCGTCCCCTGTCCTTGGTGCTGAAACACGGCTGTTATACTTCATATCCTTATGGACACCTGAGCGGACATGTATCATTTATATCAGATGATACTACCGATGCAAAAGTCAGCCAGAATCCCACGAGCTCTTCCATAGCAGGTTTAGATGTCATTCCACCTTACGTCACACTTCTCTGGTGACGACAAATAACATGCATGAGTGCCCGACCTAAAACAGAGTCGCTTCATGAGACATGTTGACATGTAACTTTAGAAAAAAGACTCTCAAGTTTGGAAAGTTAGTATCAAAGTCGTTAGGCAAAATCTGTCCACGTATGCGCCTACCTATAAATTGATATCATTTTGAAAGTATACATTGGATATTTCGGAGGATTCCTTAATCTCATAGCCTTACTGTTTCTCTTGTAAACAGCTAAGAGCAAAGCGTGTTGCAGTATCCTGGTTGTAACGTACGTTCCAATACTGTCTTTCTTCACTTCTCAGTCAGACATCCATCTCGGGTGACTCCCCGTCTCTTGCATATCGATGTAGATGCACTTAGCTGGGGTCCTGGGTCAAACAATATCCCGGCTTTCTGACAATTCAGGTCAAAAGCTACCCTGATCTCGTGATAGAATCAAGGTGGAAGTATGTTTGGGTCAGTATCGGCAGTGTAAGAGGTTACCCTTTAGAAAAGTGTGTATCTTAAACGGCTGGTTCTGGGTCGATACAGTTTCCTCTCAGTTGTTACTACCTTGTATGTTGTCACTTCATCGACCACCACAGACCGACTTGGTACAGCTGTTACAGACTGATAACTAGTTCCATGCTGAAAGATCATGGAAAACCTCGGTTTGATATACGACTATCACCAAAGTCACTCTTCATCTGAAAACTTTATCTAGACCGGTCTTTTTGGGGTTTCTGTCAAAAATGGCGCGGCCACTTTTAGACCCAGCCGTGTTGTGTGGTAATCATGATTAAAACATATACCACAGACTTTGTTTGTCAGACGAACGTCTGGGAATCAAGGTACGAAACAAAAGTCGCCAGCAAAATGCAACTGATCTGGACAACACGTACAGCAACGTGTGCGCTTTAAATATCACCTTCAATAACATCAATTAAATTCTGTGTTGACGTACGATTTGAAGCAATGCATAGCTTGTTAACTTAATGTAGATCAGTATTTAAAACAGTGTGCTAGAAACGAGTCGCGTTTGTAAGTCAATAAAATTAAAACAATGTTACTAATTGTTATTTCAGCGCTATATTCGTCATGGATATATGGTAATTATGAAGATTCTTACTAGAGCTGTAATGGAATACGGGTCAGACATGTAGGTCTCGCGCAGTGTACCATGCCAACCTGTCGAGGAAACACTTAAAGCCTCTCTCCGCACTGGCAAGAATTGAATTTCACTATATCATATTGGATAAAGTGAAGGCAAGATTTGTTGCTATTCCCAGAACCCCAAACAGTTCGGAAACGGTGCCGGGATATTCAAACGACTAAGATACTGTTGAATCTTACGCACAGAGAGTAGCTCACTGATATTGTCGTACTACGTGACTCGAATCGTCAGACTTTTGCGAAGCTCCTAAACATCTGCTACACAAAAGGACGACGTGGTTTGTTTCGGCGTGCAATATCATACGGTCTCGGGCACTTGTGCAGATCAAGCAGATGTGAGATGGGTCGACCATGCAAGGTGACAGCCAATGGAAATTCCGGGTAACCTTTCTTTGAAGTCCATGTCGCAAGTGGCTCTACATGCTTAAGTTCTTCCAGGATCTTTGACAAACTGCCTACGACCACCTTTTTAACAACGTATGCTGCTTATAAATCCTTTTACGCCATACATGACCATTTGCAGGCCAATATTGCCTTGTGGTTGATTGCCCGACTACCAAGGGAGATGACCGACCAGTCACAGGGACAACACAGACATGATTCAATCAGGCCTCACAACACCCAACCTGAGTGTTCTGTTTCACAGTACCTGCTACGCTTACGTCTTACTACAGTTGTTGAAAAGATCTACAGACAATGTATACTAGAAATCTTCTATCCCAAAGTAGTTTTGCTAACTAGAGTCAATTCCAAGTCACCGAGATGGTTTGGAAATAATATTTGTAATAAGTTTGAACTATTTTGAGTAAAAGAACATTTCAGTCACTAAAGTTCGAAATTGTTCAAACATTTCAAAATGAAAGTTTAAACATGTTTAAACCTTTTTATATTTGTTGGAACATTTGGGAAAGTAATGATATAATTATCTCTTTATTTAGAACAATTTTCAAACATCTATGTGATTTGTTACTGTTCCAACATGTTCCAACATTTTGTGTCATTTTTTCCCTCCATAAAAACTTTTATTAACCCCATAAACAAAGCTGCTAAGCTTGGTCCTTTGTTTGGCTCTTGTATTTTTAGACTTTCTTTAGTATACACTGGTGAGTCTTTTGTGAGAAGGTGGCAGACAGACATAATTTCCTGCACTTGGCAGGGATGTGTGAATTGCCCTCTTCCCAGCCCACTGACCCAGTTTCATCATATTGTTTCCATGTTCGAACATGTGATCACAAATGATGCATCTATGTTGGAACAGTTTAGAAACTAACAGAAATAATGCTAATGCATTTGATGTTAGAAATGTTTCTAACATGTTTGAATACTATAGAAATATTTAGAACGTCACATAGATGTTATAAATAGTTCTAAACAGTTACTCATCACAGTTAGATTGTTACAAAGATTTCCAAAATGTTGGAACAAATGGCAAGAAACACCCTCTCGGTAATATGGAATCGACTCTATTAGATGTGTATTTTCACATTTTGATATGACAATCCCACTGCCTTATCATCTGTGTTGAAGAGTTACAGCGGTTCAATTCAGGACATGAAACGAGTTTGTAATTCTGGGTTCCTATGCAGATTTGACACCTGTGCAAACTTTCTTCCCTGGAGCTTCTTTTGATCACTGCCTATAGTTACTTTCTCGTTCTGTTTATATGTACATTATGTGCATAGCTAGCAAACTGTACGGCAAGATTTGAGAGGGATCGCACTACATCCTGCTTGAAAGTTGCAAGGTTACGTTTGCAGATAACTTGCTGTTAATTAAGTTAATCTGACATGTTGTAACATATTCCCGTAGATGCATTTTGTGCCCCTGTGCTTCACGTGTGACCCACGTTATCCCCCGGCGCGGCGCAGGGTGTTCTGTCCCTGCAGATCATAGCGGAAAACCGCACCTTGTAGCGGCAAAATTATACTGGCGCTTTCAAAGTATAGGCGACGCTATCAGCATTTTCGGGGCAAAGATAGGTCGGCACCTCTGACATGTTGATTCAGAATCGTGCAAGGGGATTTCAAACATTTTGATAAAGTATTCATCTGTCTGTGTGATGTCGCCTTCATTCGTCCCCTTGATGTATTCTGTAAGCTGGGTTACACTGGGCGGTGCTCCCTGAAATTTAACTTAACAAAGTGCGTAGTTACAAGCTTGGGCTTAAACCTACTGGATGGGAATTATTGCACTAAACAATACATTTGGAGTAATATGTTTAACATATGTGGCATGGCAATCAGCGAAGGGCTGTGCGTTATTACTCATATCAATACCCGAGGTAATAACTTTGATCTGTTTTACGCTTCTTCTTTTTAAACGCCGAGTCTGTTTTAATTTCCCTTTCTAAAAGTGATAGAATGGTAATAGACAAAACCGTGTGATGTGCCATATTGGTTTATAATGTGATGGTGGTTTATCCAATATTTAAATGATTCTTCGTTGGTGCCAATATTGTGATACGTTTTGGAGACAGTGATCTTATGTAAAAGTGGGTTAAGCTCACTGAAGAAGGACTCTTTACAGTGGTCGTCATAGAGAAGACATTGCCGGGTGAACGGCGCGGTAGGGGTTCAAACTCACGGCTACTTGGTCAAGAAAGTAAGAATAAGGAGCAGTAACCTGTATTACGCGCACCATGTAACCGTTAATACAAACCTCCTTTAACAGGTATTTCCAAGAAGCACGCCTGGCTCCATCAATTTTTTACGTCTCTCTGGCGTCAGGTGATTGAATCTAATCTGTAGTTCATCAAACATATTTTGTCTATGTGTCGCTTTGGTCGTGTCAGCGCGACCAGTTAAACATTGAAATGTGGCCACAGTGGAATAGCTGCATGCAGTATGATAATTTAGTTATCGGCAACATGTCTCTGGGGACCGGTAACAACCTCTGTATCCTCGGTGCGTTTTTGTTCAGTTCAGTGAAGTAGGGTTTCCCTGAGATGACGCTGGCCTGACTTCACAGAGGCGACTTGTACTTGGTGACGTCATTCCATTCTGAGTGGAGACTCTTTTCAAAGACGTCAATATGACGTCAGTAATCGTGATCCAAAAACCTTTGCCCGGGCTAACTCTATCTACCTTGCTGGGAGTATACTAATCGACTGAGGGAGGGTTGAGAAACTGATGGGCATGATAAGCGATAATTGTGCAGTCACATGAGGAAGGTTCAAAAGCACGACGAGACTAGGACATCTATCACGACGTAAATAATTGCCTTATCAGAGCCATTTATCCAGACCAGACCCACACAGCACAGTCCCTCGTCTGGGCCCGATATATTTCAGTCTTAATTCTTACCACGGGTTCAAACATCACCTCAGCCTCTAAACTTCCCCTGAACTGCCCCATCAGGTGGGGTGGGAAACGTTAAAGATGTTTGATAGTATGGTAGGTACAAACCGTGGAATCCAAACCACAAAGCATCTACAACTTATCTGATATCTATATCCCAATGCTCATGATTCAAGTTGTGTTCATTTAGTATTAGCGACAAAGAAATACGTAAGCGAATGTTAGAAATGTCAATTCTATATTGCTTCTTTATTAGCAATTACAAAGTACGAACAATTAATAGCAATTCTCATAAAATCTAAATGTTATAAATTAAAAAGTGTAACATGCTATTAAACGTATGATACAAGGTAATTTTGTCACCACTCAGTTTGGCAAAACTAGCGCAACAGTAGGCAATATACATGGTAATCAGTCTATATAGATATGTACCGCACAACGCTGTGCCTAAAGCTTATCTAACGGTGACATCAATTTGTGAAATTGGTATCTTTATATGACGAGACCCAGCGGAGCTGTTGTATTAGCATGAAGAAAATTTCAGTTGCTCGTAAACGCTTGCCAAATCCGTCGGGTACGCAAAGGATGTCGCTAGCGGTTTGGTCATGTAGAGTCTGAGACTTGTTTCTGAATCAAAATAAGATTGATGCTTGCAATAAAGACATTTCACTACAAAAGCAGCAACATCTTGGCGCACAGAAGGTGTCTCCATCTGGACAGTAATCCAGTGCGTGTCGTCCCTCTGGGCCATAGCCAGTTATCTGTTAAGCCAGTAAAAGCATGGAGGTGCCAATCTAAGTGCAGTTGTCATGTCGTGTTCATGAAAATGACATGCATGAGCATCTGCATCCAACATAACAGTGCTCAGCACTCCTGGCAGGAAAGTGACATGTCATCAACATGCATGGGTGGGTGCTGGTGTGGTGCGTGCATGTCGAAGTCGTATGTGGCGATGTATTCCCAAGGGTGTTGGAAAGCTCGCATCATGGAAAGCTCATTGCTTCGTTGCCATGCAATTAAGTTGGAGTGATGATGTACGTGGATGGGTAGACAAATTCATGGAGGTTCCGTCCATTCCGTCTACCGATATAAAGTTCAACATACAGATATAGGGACCTGACATTTCCAAAATATGATCCCATTCAGTTTTCCGAAGCTTAATTTGATACAATTCTCATGAATAGTGTGATAGACGTCGGAGACGGAAGAGACTTAGCGGTATTGATGATGATTCTATCTCATACTACACATGGTTGTAACCAAATATAGGTGTGTCAATTAAGGTGAGGCATCCAGTAGAACATTGCATAGTACCCAAAAATCACGTACCCGGACAAAATGATCCAAGAGTCAGACGTTTTAGATAGAATCCAACTTCTTTTATCCGTGATTGGGCAAAGTATACACTATCGTTCATCAGTGACTGAGGATAGCTTCCACCACCATCCATCAGCAATTGACAGCAGCGTGCACTATCTTTAATCGGTTATGCTAAGTGATATGTCTGACACGTGAGAGAAATTATCGAGTTGCTTGACACGTTTTGTATAGTCAGATTTAGGTGTGTTTTTGCCAGGCTAAAACCTTGCATGTCGCATCAAACAGCGACATCACCTCGCATCCCAATGACACAATGTATAGGGGCAATTATTGTATAATTTCCTGTTGAACCAGCACAATCGATATGTGACGTCTGCTATGGCTGGTTGATTATCTCAAAACATAGTGTACAGGGACATCTGTTGTTTCTGCGTCTCTGTCAGTCCAGTATTGATGGTTGTATTTACTCAACCCACTGATGGACTTTGTTAGCGGGAGCGTCCAATTAGGGAGTCCCTGCGGAGGGAACAAAGTAAAGCCCGCCAGGTGGGCTTGGGGTCCCTTGTTGCTTGGTTTCAGACTGATGATTGCCGACTATTTTTCTAAGAATGGCAATTTCAGTGCTCGAAGCTGATGCAAGTCTTTATGTCTCATCTTCCAAAACGTCCAATTAATACAGCACTTCAAATTGAGTTCAATTAATCCGGTTTTCATGCACAGCAATACGCTACTAGAGTCGTCATACATCACAGAATAAAACGTCTGTCTTTATTGCTTCAAGCAAATAACGACGCTACAGAGGTCCAGTCAAAAGCTTTTTTTCAGTACTCCTTAGCATTCTGCTTTGGTGCCAGCATTATCTAAGGAGATTCAATTTATTTAATGAAAGAATCCATAGAAAAATGGCAAAAATGTTTTCGCCGAAGCTTCTTGTCTGATATACGGATGACCCCTGACAACATTTTAGCACTGCCCACACATTTCCACGGGCTTAATCTAATAAACACTCTGCGCTTAGATGTTCTCTCCCTATTTCGCTCCCAGTCTACAAATCAGGAGGGTTAAGTGATGGAGAACATATCAGACTGTGAACGACATTGAAATGATGGGCTTGGCGCTCGGGGCGGGAAGGCTTGTCTGTTCCGCTTAAAGATGGGTATGCAAGACCATATCATTATGGGAGAGCATTACTTTAGACACGTAGATCACGATAAAGTATAATATATGAGCACTGCAATCAATTTGATCACGGCATCAGACTGCATTCACAAACAGGTGGGATCAAAACAGTGTCATGGAAATGTTAGGCGAGAAAGAAATATCTAAATGAAGACTATTTAAACAGAGCAACATCACCTTAAGTCAAAAATATCCACTGTACTATTGTTTGCTATTAGCACCTGGCAAGAACGGCGAAACTACGATGGCAAATACAGAGACTATCGATGGTCAAAGTAAGGCATCTATCTTCTGCCGGATCATTCTCCTTATGATTTACTATTGTTAGTTACGAAATGATATCAACTTTTATCGATGTGTAACATTGTATTGACGTTATCTTTTTCATCCCAGGGACTAATTGATCAGTGACAGTGACAGTGGTGTTATTAGATCAGGACTATCCTAGTAAAGAAGACGCGAATGGGAAGGCAAGTCAAAAGTGTACCGATAGCAGATCGGTACCGACAACCCCTGCCCCAACCCTCTCATACTCTTGCGTTGGTCTACTGTAGCGTACACTCGTGCGGACGTCTGTGCTGTTATCTCAGGCCACCGTTAGCGCTGGTTACATAACATATACTTGCAAAGTAGGTCGCTAAATGTATCTTTATGTTTGGCTGCATATGAAGCGTACCCATAACAAGCAGAGTGCTCAGCTGCCACGAGCTTGACAAAGCACGATGAGCGTTACAGCACTGGGGTACAAAAATGTGCCGTAAAATAGCTGGATAAACAAAATCTGACAAAAACTTAATTACTTTTCGTAAGCTACAAAACTGAGTACATACCATGTGCCAAAAGGGCAGTTTTATTCACGTGAAAGAATTTCTAGTGGTAGCTTATTCTTATCGAAAACCCGAAATAGGACAGCCCAGTTCACCCAATACAATGCCATCAACACACGCAACGCAGACTGAAGCTACAACATGAACAGAATTTATAGCAAATAGAAAAGGGACAGAAATGCATGTCTCGCTTATTGTGGAAACATATTGCCTAAGCTACACAGAAAAGGAATAAAATACTCATTGTACATCCTTTCACCTGTCCTGACGACTATCCTATAAAGGACAATACCAGCGAAACGTCTCTTATCTCTGGTGTGATCGATATTCAGAGAGAGGGGCTAAATGCACGGGCAACTTCCGATTCAAGGACGAGATATTGGCTGTTTGGTCGAAGTTTGATAGGACTTCTGCTGCTACAGTGGGGTTGTGCACGAGGTCATCGACCCAGACCCATTCTTTCATATCGAACGTAAATACAGCTGCGCGTCGGTCGTGTGACGTGTCATAGCGTGACATAGAGGGACACAGGAACAGGTGTAGGAACGACCTTCTACGTATACTAAAGAACACTTCGATAAACAGTCATGGACGACTCGAGGCTCTACCGGTGATCGTGTGATGATTTAACACGTATATCAACTTAGCCACTACTTCACCATATGGCGCGCAATAGTTGGGACGAGAAGCCGCGCCTACTCACTCACCTTCGGAGCTTCCCATCTTGGGAAAGCGGGACTCGTGCCGCTTCCCACCGGCCTGTCCTTCCCTCTCGCCCGGCCAGCCCTCCCGGCCGGGCTCCAATCCAAAGTGGAAATCCACGTCGGTATCTTTCCGTCCGACAGGGAGAGACTTTTCAGCTGCCCAGCTCTCGTGTCGCAGCCAGCAGTGTAAATGAACCGCCTCACACCCACACGACCCAGCGGTGCATTGTCTCCCACCTTCCGTCTCAGAACCGGGACGGAGGTCTTCCCGCCTGGAGCGACCCGCGGCGAGCGTGGCACGGGTGCTACCATCTGCTACTGCAACAGGGGAGGCCCTTTTCGTACTTGATTGACGAGGGGAGCTGGAGCGACCATTTTGTCTACGTAGAGGGGGAAGAAGACGTGGAGATTTCGGAAGATCCATGGGGAATAAACTACGGGACAAAAGAAACGAAGCCTTCGTTAGACTAGTGTACTCTTGCAATGTTAGGAACGTCTCATGGCGCAACATTTGAGATATTTTTAAGTCAGTGAAAATGACGTATATGGACAATAAGGTGACTAATCGTTCTTTCTCACTACCGTATTGGACTAGACCTTTGATGAGCAAAGGTATGTTTCTCCCCTAATTGTTTTCTAATGGTTCTACAATCTGTTGTGGTCGGGGACCGCGGCTAGCAGAGGTATTTGTTTTGTTTGTTTGTATGTTAAGTTCAAATACCAAGCCATTCAGCTAGTTCAGGGGTGGTTATGTGAAACTGCAGGTTACACCGCCTACTGGGACAAAGTAACAAGATATATTCATGAATAGCTGCTGGGTTATTCCATAAAACTAAAAGACATGAATGAATAAAAGTGAAAGAAAGGGAGAGCGCCCGGGGGTGAGACAATGCGACGCCGCTATCAAGGACCCGTGAAGATAAGAAGAAGTGGAAACAACGTCCAGACCCTCATAGAGCATCTAAAACCCATTCTCAACTAGCGAAGTTTCCTGTACATGGCTTATCTCGATCTGCGATGTACACGAAACGACGGAAACCTGGGAACGTGTTGCTGACATGTCGTCAGAATCTTTGACTGACTTCCTCCAGGGTCCTCTAATTGAATAGCCCACACATTACATCTAACAGCTCACCGCGGAACATCCTCTGTTAGGCATACATAATCACGATTTATCGAATTTGTAATTGAAGTTCTCGGCATGTGCAGATATTTGTTGTGCAGTAATTTTACAGCGCAAGTCCTTTTTCCTCTACAACACAATCAATCGACCAAAACTTCAGCAGTTTTTACTCTGGTGAAAGAAGGACAATAGTAAGAACTTTTTCAGCACTAAGGACAGGACCTATATTGTACGTATCCAGCGTATCCAGCGTATCATCTATATATTCCGTTCAGAAAGATAGAATTGAAACAGTTCTCTGTCTTAACCCATGGCGCTGAACATAAGAAAGTGTGGGGAAGTGATAGGACAGACATTAGAGACTAGCAAGTTCTTCCTTCCAGCCTGCAGCCAGTCTCATTTTAACGGCGTTTCATTGCAGGTCTTTACAGAATACAAAGGCAGGGCAATCACGGGTGGATTAAGCGGGAAAATTGGACGGCCATCAAGCCGGCTGACGACCGCCTTTCATACAGGGGTGAGGAGTGTTAATGTATGCGCGGATGTGAACTGGAGACAGATGGGGATCGTACGGTGTAAGACATTTAAGGACATCTGCTGTTCCCAAAATTCCCACGAACGTAGTGTCTGTAGTCCAGTGGGCAGTTAACCTGCCTCTGGACCAAGAGGTTGGGAGTTCCAATCCCGATATGCACACTAATAAAGGGTCGCAGTCCTTCGGAGGGGACATATAAGCCGTGGTCCACTACCCATTGCACTTGTCGGAAAGAGCTAGTGGAATTTCCCCGGTACAATGTACCTGTAATTTAGTGTAAATAGTGTCTTCTCTGTCACAAACAGTAGAATACTAGCACTTCAGTGAGCTTAACTGATTCGAGATAAATTTATTTTCGCGAAAGTTAGTACCAACCCTATTATTGTCACACCCCGTTGATCTACCACTAGACAACCAATTTTAAGGTACTGTAGGTTCTTGTCAGTAAAGTTTACACATAGAAATTTTTGGTGTACCGTCCACATTCTTTGTAGAATCACTTTGACAAGCGTGAACTGTTTTGATACGACGCTCACGATGCAGGATATGACATCACCAGATATGCAGATGAAGAGAGCGGGTGAACAATCCTCCCTTTCCCATAAGAGACTCTCTGGTTCATTCTAAACAAACAACGACTAGACTACAAGGTAGTCGGAGGCGCTGTTCATAATTGCCGTTTTTCTGAATTGATTCTAACGTACAGTCAGTCAGTCAGTCAAAAAAGGTGATGTATCTCTGATTTATCTCGAGCTTCTCGTTAACCTTGCTCATTCTAAAGAGCATAATGACACAGCAGTTAGCTCGTAGAAACGGATGTAAAGAACAGTATTAGGACTTCTGACGAGCTTGCAAAATTTGCCCGTAACTTTGTCAATAAACCAACGTCCTTCAAGGACTGCTATCACTCATGAGCGCTCGTTAAAACAACAACAAAACTCGCGCATAGTGAGAGAATGACGACACTCCAATGCCGTAAACGTAACAGAATTGACTGTTGCTTGTAATATCGCATCAAATGCAATTACGTTTTGGGACACCGGGGTTACAGATTCGCGCAGATATTTGCTTGCTAATCTACTTCTGTGCGTCGTCTGTCATGAAGATTACCGATCGAGATTAGACCAGTGAATGGGACGTTACGAGTGAGATCACTTTCGGGTTGAAATGCAATTTGGACTCAAAGTCAATTAAATGATCAAATTCTAGCATACAATTCACCTCTATTTCACATTGAGAACACGCGAACGTGAAATGTCACACCATAGTACGTCATGTACTTGAACACCGTTTCGGTTGGCCGACCTGCAATGAGGTACAAGGCTTTCACAAAAGCTTAATCCATCACAGAATTTATTTCATCAAATAAAGCTAAAGCTCTGGGGATAACGACCTATAGTCAGTATACGGGATAAAGGGTAAGTGTTGTACACAATTCAAACATTGCATTGATAAGCCGTGAAAGTCAATGCTGATATTAGGAAAGCGGGCCAAAATGCATCTCAGACTTCCTATAAAGAAACAATTAATGGAGCGGCTCAATAGAACAAGTAAATGTAACTTTTACTGGACTTTCACTACACGCAGTTTAAAAGAAAAAAAATCAACGTTACTTCCGTGGACGGGTGAGTCTGGTAAACATATGTATATATGCTATAAAAGAAAGACCGTAACTTGCTGAGTGTCATCCGTAAATGAAGGTGCATATGATGGGGTACATTCGATGTCTGCTAGCTACGTACCAGCTGCTGTGTACTGTCATACAGTACAATTTTTACAATCGCGTTCACATCTGCATAATTACTATACTGTTATGTAGGTCGTCATTAAAATTAACTACAGGTGAAAAATCATGAAAATCTATTCAGCCCATCTTCACCTATAATCTTTTTAAAGTTTGCAACTGAAGTGCCCCCTACGGTTCCAAAGAAAGTTGCTAGAGGGCTAAATGCATGCCACTTCTTTCAGACTACAAGAGCTTCCTACTATTGAATCGACAATGGTGACCATAGATTGTCTACAACGCGACATATCACAAACGGACGTTCCGTCGCAGTACCCTTAAAAAACATAATGGGGCCCGAAATCTATTCATTTAAAGGCCTCGTCAAGACCTACCCACATACCAAGTATCAATCCAACTCAAACCTTTTTTGGCGAAGATAATAATTGTCTGTACGATTACATAGTATTAGACTGCCAATCGACGTGTACCTCTGAGCCGCAGTACTTTCTGACAGGAGTGCTGTATACGTTAACATCCCATGACTTATCTCACATACAAATCTCACTGCAGGAACTCCCACATACCTGTCTCTTTGAGTCCTGCTCTAACGCAATCCTTATCGCATCACTTGGAGAAGGATCTTCGTAACAACATCTAAGGTAGCTATGACAACACTTTACAGCTCATCTTGATGCAGTTGTTGTGTGACGTTGACCCAAGGACGTGGGTTTAGCTTTCAAAACCATGCAATAGTCCGCTGTTTTGATGTGGGTACAGAGCACAACTTAAAGGAAATGACTCATATGGTAATTCCACGACCGACACCGTCGCTCATGAAGACAAATATAAGAAACACCGGATTTGCAGTTTCTGTAACTGTCACAGTGTCTGTAACTGTGCACTGTCAGGAACAACAACGACAACAACAAAGTCACCTTTCAAAGATCGGAGAAGCGCTTCGGACAGAATAGAAATCAAACAAGGAGCATCTTGGTGTTGGGTGATGACAGGGGTTTTCAAGTGCCCATATGACCATTTGAGAATGTTTCCAGGGCAACGAAATATGCCTCATCGCCATGCAGTAGTGGGCAAGGCAGGAGTTAACGGCTTCCGGTGTCTGATATGAGGACATGCTTGTATTGATAAGGCACAGTACGGTAACAACGTTATGATGGTTAGATCTGGGTGTAGCTGTTAAATTTAAAAATGGCATAGACATCTATAGGCATGTCAGTACGATGTCTATCATGTCTATGAATAGCGCGCAAATTGTATATATTGTCATGTAATTTCCAGTAGAGCGCTTTTGCTACTCACGAGTCCATCTGATCAGGATCTCCCTTTCCAAGAACATATACAGATAGAACACATATTACTTAAAAATCATGTTGATATCTCTCTTTAATCTTAATTCGTAAATCCATTGCTGGAGATGAGCCTTGAGTAAGTTAAAAAGCGTAACTTGAGTGCCGTGCCACATTGCCACATTGTCCCCGTCTGTCCCAAAGCAAAGAAATAAAAAACATAAGTGTGGCAATAAAAACTATTGCCATGGCGACTGTTTTATTGTTTAAGTATTAATGATTGTTTTTGTAGGTGTGTTACATTTGTGTTCTATCCTTTCGCCTGGCTGTATGTATGAAGATTGTTTTACGCGATGGATGTTTGTAGGGCATTGCTGTTAACAAGAAAAGCGATCTCTTGTGACGAGTGACCTATTGTAAATGTTTCTAATTGATTACACAAATTGATCATCTCCTCTACCTAAATAACAATGTGTTCAAAGTATGAAAGTCTTATCATAGAAAACTAGAGTTCGACAAACACATCTCTTCGCCAAATAATCATGCCTTTATTTAAGACTTTAAGTTTAAGGTCTTATTCATGTATTACTAAATAGTAGCATGAACTGTGATCCTCACAAAGCCAGAAATGCTCCCCAAAACAAGTCTGTGATCACAGATGACCTGGTACCATGCCTGGTCAATCAGAATTTCATGCCTTCCAGAGGTTTTGTCCCCAGTGTAACAGCGTCCAGCTCACAAGCTCCTCCAGCAAAACATCTGTGTAACAGCTGTGTCTATAGATATAGGTCAAAATGATATATATATATATATATAGAAAACAGTTTATTTCTGTTAATTGGCCACTGATTACAACTAAATGCATCTTTCCATGTAGATTATTATCTAAAGTACCTTTCAGCCAAAAACAATGCAAACAAGTTTGAAAGTCCTATCATGGAATTCAGTGGATTTCTGTACTTTGCTCATTAATTATGCAAATTAGCTGTTGATTTGAATAATTAGCATTACATTATGTAAGTCGTCACTTAGGCTATCTACCACTCAAAAATCACGACCACAGCATGTTCAGAACACAAGATGTAAAAAATTGAACTTTTGCTGCAGTACCTTAGGAAGCCGCTAGGGGGCCCACTATCATACTCGACCTTCGTTGTTCTGACCCCTACCCACCTACCAAATATTATCAGGATCCTTTCAAGGCTTCTTGAGTTATGCATTACACAAACAAACGGACGCACACACTCGGCCCGCTACCGTCCTAACGGAAAATGATATGCCAACTATTTTCGAACACAACCTTTCTTTCTGCAAACGCTACTCAAATGCTAAATATCATGAAAATCCATACACAGATTCTTGAGTTATATGCTGTTGGAATGGATTTATGAACGTTCCTCATTAATTATGCAAATTATCTGCTGATTTGCATAATAAGTATTACATTGTGTAAGTCATCACTCATTCTATCTACATACCAAAAATCCTGATGATCCGTCAACACGTTCTTGAGTTATTCTCGTCCAAAGTTTAAAAGGAAATCGGTGCCTGCAGTTCCCAAAAAGCCGCTAGGGGGTCCAAACTCACAGCACTTACTCTCTGTTCCAAGGGCTATCTACCACTCAAAAATCATGACCACAGCCTGTCCAGAACACGAAGTGTATAATTTAAAAGTTTTGCTGCAGTACCTTAGGCAGCCACTAGAGGGCCCATTATCGAACTTGACCTTTGTTTTCCTGACACCCACCCACCTATCAAATATCATCAGGATCCATTCAAGGGTTCTCGAGTTATCTTGCATACAGACAAACGCACTTACATACAAATCCCGCTACAGCACCGTAGGTAAGAGCTAGGTAAACCATTTTCGCACTTGACCTTTCTCTCAAAAACCGCTACACACCTACCAAGTATCGTGAAAATCGCCCAGCTGCATTTTGACTTATGCTGCCCAAAACAAACCCCAAAAACATACCAAGCTTGCTGCAGTACCGTAGGAAAACGCCAGGTAAACCGTTTTCTAACTTGGGATTTCTTTTGACAACCGCTACACACCTACCAAAAATCACAAAGTTCCATCCACAATTTCTGGAGTTATTTGCTGTTGACCTACATACAGACCCAAGTCAGCAATCTCATACTCTTCTTGGCGAAGAGAACTATTGTAGCATTGTCTCATACATTGTGTAAATGAGACCCTAATTTACATGACTTACGTCTGCATGTTCAACTTAACGTGCATGCTGTTGCCAAATGTCGCAAGAATAGAATTTTCGTCATTTAACACTATAATAAAAAATTCTCATTAATTATCTAAATCATGTAATTTGCATAATTGATGTCTATCGATATTTCTCTCTTTTCTAGTTACATATGTGTCCTATTAGTCCTATTAGTCATATCTTTAGTGTGCTAGTAGTAATGAAATACTGTGGCTTGATAAACTGTGATCATTAATTATGCAAATTAGCACCTCGTCTAGGTTCTACACGAGTTAA
>NC_049980.1:23787653-23808563 GCF_000003815.2 Branchiostoma floridae | reverse complement strand
ACTAATTGTCTTTTTGAGTTACATGTGGCATAATCTTTAGCATACTATACCAGAAATGCAGTGTGTTTACAAACTGTCCTCATTGATTATGCGAATTAGCTCATGATTTGCATGGTTAGCATTTACACGTTAATTGTGAAAGGCATCTCTGAGACTATCTTAGTATCTACGTAGATTCGAATTTCCAAATATCATGAAGATCCGTCAACCCATCTTCGAGTCATTCCCCTCTAAATGGATAACACAACAAAAAATCCTGACATGTCTGTGGAAAAATTCCTGGAATTTTGTGAATTCTTGTCACACACTATACTACAAATGTATTAGGCTGACCCCTGAGGCGTCGCCAATATCCCGCCTCTCTGCCAAATGAGAGTTTACGAATGTTTATCTAGTTTTCTTTATAACGTTACCTTACCTCAGCACATTTGTACCAATGGCAACTAACTGGACCACTTAAGCAGAACATTTTCTTCATTTATGTCGTACATGGACAAGGTTGAAAGCAAATTTTTGCAATTTTCAAACCCTAACGTTACCAAAGTTTCAGATACACTCACCGTATTTGTAGTCGTCAAATAAGCTACTCAAGTTTCATGCCAATCCCCAGTGGTACAGCCCGGTACATAGGTTAAAAAGTATCGGTATTAAAGGCCATGAATATCAATCGGTCGCGTGCATCATTTGTTGATGCGTGGCGGCTACAGACAGCATGGACAATGATTATTTCTTTTTTCAAACATTATTTCTTTTTAGTACTGTAGGTCAAACTTATGGAAACGGAACCGAACATCTTCTGTCTACAACATTTGCCTACCCCTTTCAAAAGTGGATTCGTCTGATCACAATGGCCGCCTCCATGTGATAGTAGACCGGTGATCACCTGGCGACGTTAATTTTGCTGCAGCGACTTCATTGTCACGTTATTTTCTTATATCATAAGGTGAGTTAATAAGGGTGCTACTTAGATGTGATTGAAAATTTTGAAAATCTTACTCAACAGTGGATAATGAGGTCCATCATTACATGTTTTACAAATATTGTGGGGAGGGGGGCACATCGATCACGTCGGCTAGTCGACGCACTGAGCGTGGAAACTACAAGAGACAAGTAGAAGCTGACGAAGCGACAAGTGGTCTTTTCATAGCAACAACAACCACCTACACTACTAAAATTACGTTTATATGTTATATGTAATAATGTGGTAAAAAGATATGTTTAACTTTTTTAGAAAACGTTTGGGCGCGTCAGGCTAGGGGACTTGGAGTTGCTACTTGTTTGTGTACTTACTGTAACATGTTTGAGTCAGACTGGGGTATGAAGCCGTTCAACTTCCAGTGGCAGCGTGTGGCAGACATCAAGATGTATCTGGATGGAGGTCAGAGGTCAGAGGCTGTGACCTGCTGCTGTACAAGGGTGTTTCTGAAGTAAGTTAAAACTTTCTGTGCCAGGATGATGACAGCAATAAATGCTAACAAAACAACTAGCATAAACATGTAACACCACACAATGGAAAAATGGAATAATCAAATTGACATGATCATTCACAAATACTAGTTGCCTTGATCACCTTGCTAAGCTTGATGCACAATTTATTGTAGTATTGCACACATCCAGCAAAGCACTTAAAACCATTTCAATTTTCATATCAATTGTGTCACTAGATGCATTTATGTGTACAGTAATACCTGAGTCATTGGTAAGCAAGAATCAGGTCAACTAATAGCTGCAACTCTGATTCTTCATTTGACATGGATTGACACATTGTGCATTATAACGTTACAAGCATGATATACTGGTATGTATAATGCTTTGAAAATAAAACGAATTGTTGTATTATACTTATAGTAATCAACAGACTTTCTTTTGAAATGGCTTAAAAACAATGCTCTTGATCTCTGCATTCAGTGACTTCTGGCAGTATAAGTTGGGACTGGAGGGCAAAGCTGAAAGCTATAGTGAAAGTGAAGGTGAAAATGTCAGTCAACAGGACACAACAGGTAGCGAGAACTACTGTGAAGAGGAAAGTGAAGAATTTTCAGATATTTGTCATGGTAGTAAGGATGGTCATGAGGGAGATGTTGCTACCATTCCCAGCTGTGAAGTCTACCAGTCACGATGCTGTACAGATCCAAGCAGGAAAGGTTTGATGAATGGGATAGAGTCATCTCAGGACAGTAATGTGGAGGATGCTGACAGTTTGAGGAGCTCTAGTGACCACACAGGGACATATGATACACAAGACACTAGACAGAAAAATTTGAGGGGTACTCTGTTCATTCAGTCAGAACCAAAAGAAGACGATGTTGCTGCATCCTCGGAGGAATGTGTTTGTGAAGCCTATGAAGATATAGGAGAGTCGGAAAAGCAGGCCGGTGCTGATGTTGATGAGGAGATGGCCATGATGTTGGCGATGGGACTGCCCACCAGCTTTCTGGGGGACAGAACAAGCGCCCAAAAGGTGGGAAATATAGATGTTGGATGCTCAGCTTCGTCCTTTTACCAACTCCTCCAAAGGCTAATCAGACCAACTTGGCCCAATACCCTAGTCAACTTGGCCTAGCGCCGTAACCCTTACCAGCCTAACCCCAACCCTAATCCTTTTTGAGTTGACAAGGATGTTGACCCGAGTTGACCAGGGCTTTGGGCCGGTTTGACTGGGCCAAATTGGTAAAGGGCCAAATTGTATTGATCCCTGAAAATATTGATGAGAATCGCTAGAATATGGTTTCATCAAATTGTGTTGGAAGTATAGATGTACAGAAAGATTAAGTAAAGAAGCAAAAATTATCAGTCTTCAAATTTGTTGATGTACATTCTATCCTGTTGGATGGAGATTGTACAACACAGAATGAACAAGTATTGTAATGACATGTTCAAAACTTTGGTAATGCTGTGTCTAGACATATATTATTGACCATGTTGTACTGGTATTACACCTATGTTTGTCCATTCCCATATAGACAAGAAACTCTCAACATTATGGCAACAGGAGCAGGCAAAAGTCAAGAAGTTCAAGAAGTAAAAAGAACCATGCCTACCACAACAGCCAACAGTATTCTGATGCTGACTGCCCTGCTGAGGTGGAAAATATCTACAATGGTGAGTTTCAAGGGCCTGGAGAAGAATTGCTAACTTCACAACAACTGACAGATAGGGAAGACTCCAGTGCTGACTTACAGCAGCAGTGGGAAGACTACTGGACAAGTTACGGGGAATACCTTGTGTGGCAGAGTTGGTCTGAGAGGTATCCAGAGTACACAGGTAACCATGGTGACAATGGTCACCCTGGGAGCACTGGGGAGACAAGTACTAGTAGTTGCCAAGCAACAGAGACCGCTGGAGGTGCAACAGAGCTTATTGAAAGGAGTGATACAGATTACTCTCAGCTGGACAGTCAGATCACATCCTCCCAAGAACATTGTAATAGTCATCATTCAGCAAGCATGGTGCCCACAGAACGTTGTCAATCTGAGGCGGAGAGCAACATTGACATGTTGCTTCCTCACCAAGAATCAATGGACCTACATGTACCTACAAATCCTGCACCAGTAGGAGAAGCAGAGACAATGGAGGCTGGTGTTGGGGAGGATCAAAAACTGTGGGAACAACATTGGTGGGAGGTTTACTACCAAATATACCAGCAGTTTGTGTACTGGAGAGGGAAGGAGCAGCCTGCTGATTGGTGGGATCAAACTGGGGAGGAGAGATTAGTCCAATCAGAGGAAAGTAATCCTGGTCCAGAATGTCAAGTTTCCACATTGGGAAAGATCACCACTGATCAATCTTGTTTCATATCAAAGTCACATTCCTTAGATCAGAAAGGTGTCAATGTGTCATCATGTGAGGAAACCAGAACAGCCCAATCAAACTCCATGCTTGACATACCTCATCATTTACAGAAACAGGTGGCTAGCCACTCAGAAAACTGCATTGAAAAGGGCAGTGAAAAGTCTGACCATTGGAAAACAATAAAAGAACCTGTTACTACTTACCTGTCAGAGGATGCAGAGCCCAGTGATGGCCAAACTGGAGAAAAAAGGAAGCAGCAATCAACTAAAACTGGACCGGATTCAGGTAAAGATATAACTTTAAAATGTCATACTACACGTATCTATTGGATATCATGAATTAGCCACACTGATTTGATTAAAACTGATACAAGCATGTAAATGAAATATAATAGCTGGCCCCAAATCTTAGTGGTCAGGGAAGTTGAACACACAGATAATGGTTAACTTATCAATAAATTCTGTTTTGTTCTTTTGTGTCTTCTTCTCTGACTTTGGTGGAATCTAGTTGGGACTTGAAATACATTTTCAACTCATTTGCTGCACATGGCAAAAACAATTGCTTGCACAAAACAGATGCAAACCTTACAGTATTGTTGCAAACTTTTCTTTAGGAAATGGATGAAAATTGATGCACATACAGATGTCATCCATATAATCAAGTCAGTATGGCCTTATGGATTCCTCCTTACCAGTGGACTTAAGGGTCTCCACCTACTGATATGTGATAAATCTCAAAACCATAGCCATCGAGTAACAGTAGCAAAACAGAAATTTCACTTGCAACACAATCTGAATGATGTCTCTGGTCCTTAGATGGTCAGTCTACATCAAAGCCTGGGACAACGGTCATCCTTGGGGCACCAGGTGGCAGTCGCCATGGTAACACAGATGGTGATGAGGACCCTCCAGAAGAGCGACCAATTAAGATGAAAAGGAGGTACGTGTAACAACAGCCATTTTTTTTCCCTGCCACAAAATTAAATCCCTGCGAAGTATATCTTCTTGGCATCTTTTTAAGCTGTGCCTTGATTCAAGGTTGCTTTATCTTTTAGTCATGAACTAGATGAAGAGGAAACACCAGCAGCAGAGGCCGAGGAAACCAGTAAACAAAAAGTGGTAGAGGAGACAGAGCTGACCTCTGACCCCACAAAACAGGACCAAGCAAGCTCTGACCCAGCTGCAAAGATGGAGTCGACTTTTGGTGTCATTGGCCTCAAATTTGCTCGACCACCAGCTACAAGGTAAAAATTGGACATAAGGTTACAATGTACATGCAGCTATATATGTAACAGTGGATGGCAGTTGTACTAAAACTAGAATGAAAGATGCTAGTTAACGCCATTTTTACAACTATTTACTTTGGATGTGCTGCTTACCTTTTCATATACCTCCTGATCAGGTTCAAGGACTTGCCGAGATTTTCTCATAGTCATGTGAACTTCCACCAGAGAAAAGTTGGAAAGCGTTCCAAGATGCTGAACATCCACACACAAAGCCGCACACATATCAGGTTAGTGTTACCTTACAACTAAGCTTGTAATAGATTGGTCAATTTGTGGGAATTCATGTTTCACATAGGATTGAAATGATGGAAAAGATTTATCCAACATGATAATACTGTACAATATTTTTTTCAACATGTACTTGTATCACTGTCGTTATTTTACACCATCTCTAAATTCTGTGGAATGCCAAAGGATGGAAAATATCAGCTGAGGCAGTCTTTTGTATGATATCTCTATCTACATACAATGATTCTCTCATGAGCATTTTTATATCTATGTAATGTTAAGTACTTTGTCAACACAGTACACACTGAGTAAAGCATTGCAGACATGACATGAATCTTGCCTATTGTTCCTTTCCTGTCCAGGTTTGATGAGGCTGGGGAGGTGAGCTGCCATGAGACGAGCCCAGTGGTAGGGAGAGTCAGGGACTTCCTGCAGGCTGTCGCCAATGAAGGTGTCTTGACTTTACCTATGATTTACCAAATATTCAACAACTTGTATTGCAGAATGTGGTAGAATCCAGAGTTAGGGTTGGGAATTATAACTGGCCCTCACATGTTTGTGTGGGGGTTAGTCAAGACTCTTAGGAGTACATAAATGTGTGGACAACTTGTTTTGCTTCAAATATCATTCCATCTTTACATTCAACTAGTGTGAAATATGTACCCATTTTTTATGTATGTCTTAAAGCATATGTTATACACAATGTCTATGGTGGTGTCCAGTGCATATGTATTGTTATTAGTTGTATTTATATTATCTGAATGATGACATTTTAGAATTTGCTGTTTTACTTGTGCCCACTTCTGAAAATGTCATCTTCTGTATAATATCCAGAAACAGGAACTGAGGACTCATCTCAGGACTTAGACTCCCAACCATCCACATCACAGGCAGAAGATAACGAAGCACGGAAACCTTTCTTGGCAGAAAAGGAAAGCAGACATCTAACATCAGAAGAGGATTCTAGCTCTTCAGATTCAAGTGATAGTGAAAGTGAGGACAGTATCAGCAAGGAGACAACATTAGCTCCCGTGCAAACCAAGAAAGACGAAAGTGAAACTGAAGAGACAGGAAGTGAGAGCGACTCTTCAGACAATGTCACTCTCTCATGTAAAATAACAAATGCACGCCAAACTGACACAGAGGTAACGGGGGACAGACAAACAGATGATACACCATGTATAAGGGACAGTCCAACTCTCCCATCTCCTAAAGCTCCAGTAGTTGATACCACAGGTATAAACACAAGCCCGCTCAAGAAAAGAAGAAAGAAGAGAAGAAGACGACCAATGACTCCTCCACTCCCCATGCCACCAGATGTTAAAGATGATCCTGAGATAATGAAGTACTGGGCACAGAGGTACAGGCTCTTCTCCAGATTTGACCATGGCATCAAGATGGACAGAGGTAAATGCAGCAGCTACATGTATGTTTAAATCTGACTGATGCTTCAAAAGCTCTGCTACAAGTCCTTGAACTAACAACTTTATCAGATGGGGAAACATTAGTCAAGCTTTGAATACAAAGTCTCCTGTATTCAAATATGTAATATGTGAACTGATTGCAGCATGTACATGTATTATGATATCAGAGTCTGATGCATTTTTCCCCAGTAAAAGAATACTGTGACAATTATGTGTGTTTTGTGTATCCCATGTTTCAGAGGGTTGGTTTTCTGTGACTCCTGAGAAGATTGCCCATCATATCGCAGAGAGATGCCGCTGTGACCTGATCATA
Organism: Branchiostoma floridae; assembly: GCF_000003815.2. NCBI lineage: Eukaryota > Metazoa > Chordata > Leptocardii > Amphioxiformes > Branchiostomatidae > Branchiostoma > Branchiostoma floridae. The sequence continues at coordinate 23,801,521 of NC_049980.1, read as the reverse complement.
GATGCCTTCTGTGGAGTGGGAGGGAATGCCATTCAGTTTGCCTTCACCTGTGAGAGGGGTGAGTAGCTTATGGGACTTTTTTGCTTTGATTTTAGAATGCTTAATAGGCTTGTGACAATATTTTACATATTGCAATAGAGCTGTCAACTTTGATAAAGTTATCTACCAAGCGTATCATTGGTTGCCACTCTCAATATTTCTTGAACTTAACTGTTCATATTTTCATTCAAAATCTTAAACACCATGAGAGCCACAAGTTTGTGGCTTCCAGATATACTCAAATTACATATTCTGGATGTTACATGGTAGTACCATATGATATTAGGGGTTATGATAAAGTTTGTTTCTTTTGCTGTATACTACTGATTATGTGTATATGTCCATGAATGCAAATTATCTTCAACAGTGATAGCCATAGACATTGACCCAGTGAAGCTGGAGTGTGCCCGACACAATGCTGCCATATATGGAGTGGCAGATCGTATAGAGTTTCTCCAGGGGGACTACCTGCACCTGGCGGAGGGGCTGAAAGCTGATGTGGTGTTCCTCAGCCCCCCCTGGGGGGGACCAGACTACCTCACAGCTGACGTCTTTGACATCAAGACTATGATCGTTCCTGATGGATATCCTTTTCATCTACTTCATGTTTTATTTTATATGACTCTTTTTGTATGCACAATGTATTATGTTCAATTATAAAACTATTCCTATTTCGGACATGCTGTTGATGTTACTGTGGAGATGGGAAGAATGGAGTTGCACTTTCAGAACTTACTAACCTGTAAGTTGATGTGTGGACAAGACATTGTCTATTGCAAGAGATTTTCAATATGATGACTCCTTAACACCTTTACCTATGAGATATTTGAGAAGACCAAGCAGATTACAGACAACATTGCTTACTTTGTGCCGAGAAATGCAGATGTTGAGCAGGTAATTAGGAAACAAGAAGAAGCATTGACCTAGATTCAATCCCTACCATAATTCAGCTTTCCAGATTTGTCCTTTGTTTTCTGTATTTCGCTGTTGCTAAAAACGTTGTTTGTATGTATATGATAGCTTAGCATATTCTTCATATTCTTCTGCCCCCTGTACAGCTTGTGTCACTAGCAGGACCAGGAGGGAAGGTGGAAGTGGAGCAGAATTTCCTGAACAGGAAGCTGAAGACAGTCACAGCCTACTATGGGGAACTTGTGGATGAGTAGCTTCAGATGAACCTGTCGTCTGTACGTGGTCTCTACTCCTACTATTGTCTTAGTCTATTCATTTTGGAATAAATTTTTTAGTTATGGAACTTTAGACTAAGTCTTGTGCAGATACAAGGATGATTTATAACTTAATTTAGAAACCATGTATTGGATGATTTAGAAAATTGGCACTCCATTTTTAGATTGATGTTTGTTTTAACCAGATTAAAAGCAACAGAGTTTCACAGTCCTGCTAAATGGGACTTTGTTCCTGACTATGCTTTTTTATTTTTTTCTATACCAAGTGAATGATTTCATATATTGTATCTATGACTGTTGACTATGGAAAAGGAGAAAATGAATAAAACTAAAAGCTTATCATGTTTAAGCTGTCATGGCTTCTTCAGGGAGTACAGGGCTATACACATACAAAAACTTACATACATGTATGTAGTCTACATTGTCTCTGCTCACTTACTACTTATCCATGCCTGTATATCTGCCATCTTCTGCAGTGGTACTACAGCTGGTACTGAAGACACACACTACACAACAAAATACCACAACTACAGATTTATTCAGGAATCAAACACATTCCATCCAATCAGCTCCCACCCTTGTAGCAAGCTCATAAGCAAAAATAATCTGGACATTTTAAACATAACCTAGTTTTTTAGTAACTTTTTCTATGTCTAAAGCCTAAAATTTGCAACATTCAAGATTTACTAAGAGAGATGAGATGCAAGGACCAACGACATTACCTAAATTAGCAGTTCTACTAAAATTAGCAATATTTCCTACATTTATCTATATATATGTATAAACCTATAGAAATTTACTAGCATTTCTTACCCAGGATGATTGTCCTCGCTGGGCATTACTCTGATAATGTAACACAACAAAAGCACCCTTTAAAATCAGTTTTGCATTATCTCATATTCTAACAATACTTAACTAATATAAGGTATTCTACCTATCCTTCAACAAACCTTTTGCCACAAATACTCAAACTAGCAGCTGTTGACACAAAAGCAGCATCCTAATGCTATGTAGTAAAGTACTATTGAAGCATCCTGCAACAAACATGAATTTGAAGAACAAAATGGGCTTAATAAGCAAAGTTATAATGCTAAAGGTAGTACTTTTGGAATTGCAACAACAAAGTATTACCTGTTTCTCCACATCTAGTTCCACCCATATAAAAAAAAAAAACAATTAGCATCAAATGACTGATTGATATTGCCTTGTGCTCCGGCATTTGCACATTGTTATCTCCATTGTTGGAAACTGTGAACTTGTGTATACAGTTTTTGTCATAACTACCAGGACATAACTATCATTGCAGCCCTTTTCACATTTGCAAGACCCAGACCTAAAATCTCTTATTTACAAGTGTTTAAACCCCTGTTGAATCCCATTTATGTTTTAAGTTTCACCATTGAAATTTACACCTATTGCTTGGTACATGGATTTCTTTGATTTTATGTTCTGTTCCTATCATTAACTTTTCTGTACCGAAAGCCATCACTTTTCCATCTTGTTACCCATCATTATCATTTTTCAAATATCATGTTGAATTTGGTACCCTTTGATATGTTGTCAACACATGTACATTTTGCCTCAACACTCACAGTTTGAAGGTATAGAAGTGACTGTGTGCATCTTGTTGCCACTCATCATGATTATTCACTGCACATACATCTGATACAAAAAAGGACTACATTGTGGGTCTCTGTTGTTTTGGATTTCATTGAGAGAAAACCATGTCCAATAACTCCTGACATAATGCTTTTGTAAATATAGAAGTCCAAGTACCCTCCAATAGTCCCCAATCATTTTTTTTTTGCAAAATGGACTCTGCTTACTACCAAAACAAAATCACCAACACTATCATTTGTGAAAAATACATTTTACATTTCAATTTATTTCAAGTTGTGTATGCTGCCTTATCACAACAATTTGGCATCAGCTGATAACTTCTTTAATTCTCTAATCATTTCGATGGTACTGATTTGTCTCCCTTTCTCTGAAAAAATATGCTGACATCTTAGTATATTTCTGTAAGTCATCCTCTCTAGTCAGAGCCACCTACTGAGTGACTGGTGAAGTTGTGTTTAGAAAATTTCAGGTGAAAATCACTAGCCTAAGGGTAAACAAAAGGTGGATCAGAAATCGTCTTCAAAGCGCGGTCTTCCTGTGGTCGAATGTTTGGATGATGACGTCACACGCCAGACTCCCGCCCTCGGGCGTGGTCCCCTCGCAGGTGTAGGTGCCGTCCTTGGAGGTAGACATGCTGGCGATCTTCAGCACATGGCTGGAGCCGTCAGAAGTCATCTCGTAGTCAGCACTGGGTGACATGGTCCGTCCGTTGTGTAGCCACTTCACATTGTCCACTACAGAAGTGCAGAAGGCAAAGATGATGATAAATACTTTCAACAATGCAGTGTATGGAAGCAAAAGTGTAAAAGAGATCTTTGCAATGCAAACATTCATCTTTGCAATGGAAACATAATTTTCAGAGAAAAACGTAAAGTCTCATTCAATTCGCAGTGGTCAGTCCATTAACGTTGATGGTCAAAAAGACTTAAAGAGGGGCCCCTGACAAGACAGATACTTATGACAGAGGAGGTTACCTTTATCTTCCTTTACATGACCAAACATTGAATTGCTCAATGACATCCTTAGTGTTTTTATTTTTGAATTAACTCAAGCAGTGCACTGATCCTATTTCCTGTAGCACTCGTTGCTATATTGGCACACTTGTGGTAGACAAGAATTGGCTAGTACTAATTGGTGGCGTGGTTGAGTTGGTGACATACCTTCGCCCTTGACCTCCAGGATGACAGGGTGTCCCCGTGGAACGCCTGTGGTTGTTTTTGCTGTCCCGTCATCGTAACCTTTTGGGCTCATCATCTGTTCCACGGCCACCTGCCCACTACGCTCCATCCCCTCAGAGATCCTAACCACGTCCTCAGCTGTATTAAAAAACAACACGAGTTTTAAGCTGACTCCTAACCTACATACTACTGTGCAGTTAGTCGGGATTGTGTAGTTGTTTCCATTAAAATATGAATTGCCAGTTGTAATGAAAAACGATCCATCGTCTTTTATGTTAACGTTTTGACTAAATAAATCACGATTAAATATGGGATTGTAATAACCTTTTGTAATAAGTTTTTCCAAAGAAGAATTAGTGATAGCACTCTGTTTTCTATAATATTTTCAGGAGTAAGGTTTCACACACTCTATTTACTTTTTTGCAGTACATGTATACAGATCTGGAAAGATGGAAGGATGCCTACAGTATATAGATATATTAAGGCTGTTGGTGCCATTCTGGGTCCCTCCCCAGCGAGGTGATGGGGACTTAATGTGCAAGATAAAAGAGACTGGCACCAATCTGATACGTACATTCCCACATGACCGACATGACCGCCTGGCTGTCACGGTTCCCCGGCAGTGTCCCGCTGTTCTGTTGGAAGCTGTTGTCCCCCTGCTGTTTTCGGTAATGGACCTGTCCATTCATTCCCTCACCGATAGTCACACCTCCAATACCTGACCACCAAAGTCGTTTGGAAATTTTAAAGAAAAGGAAGAGGACGACATTAACCCTGTCATGTTAACCGGACGAGAAATGATCTGAATTTGGTTCAAAGGGAAAAGATGACAGACATAACGTTAAAACAGGAATAGGAAATACAGCCGAAAGAGGGTTGGTAAGCGACCGGTCTCAACATCTGAAGTTGGCGTTGAGAAAAGTACGTGATGGTGTCAACTCACCAGAACCACTGCCTTTGGAGTAGGAGAACCCACGGTTGTCCTTGACGGACCTCGAGCTTTGTACCAGGTCCACGTTCTGGCTGGTCACGTGACGGGACACGTTAGTGACGTTACTGTTCATGTAGGTCTGGTTCAGCAACATTGGGTTTGTGGCTGGAAGAGAAGTGGGAATTGTAACTTGGCTAACAGATATCAAATGTCTACCTCCAGTCTTCTTTTCACATACCATAGTACGTAATGTTTCCGAATACAGGAGATTCAGACTTGAAAATGGCCAGTGTTGCACTAGCACTTGACTAGGTGACAATTTCAAATATCCAATCTGCAAGGAAAACAGAATTGATTTACATTGCTATTGTGCATTTTATAATCCGATATGAGAAGGGAACGAGAAAATATAATAAGGGTGTTCCTACCGGAGACCTGTTTAGCGTTCATCCCTCCAATCTGAGTCATTGGCATGCCGTGAAAGGCGGTATCCACCCCGTCCATCTCCGTCTCGGGTAGTAGGGGCACCTTCTCAGCCGGCATGTTGATCGCCTGGGTCCCACCGCCATGTCCTGTGCGCGGGTATAGGCAGGTGTCAGTTGCTAACATCAGCTCATGTCATGCCCTCCGAGATAGTCTTAACATCACAAGATGAAAGGATTTTATTGTTTCACTATCCGCGGTTATTCCGAGTCGGTCTACCGACTTCCATGGACCAAATTGTAGGGATGTTGGAAAACAGGAACTCGTGGAGAGAAAGAGAGAACTTTGTTTAGGCGAGTTGCCCTTTAAAATGTTGACGATTACCACCTTCGTGCTCACTTTTATCTGAACTAAGTGTGCAGCAGAAGCTGCACGTCTTCACAACGTAGTAATTTTCATCAAAGCGGGCCACGATTTATTTTCGACTGCCTTTTCCCTATTACTTATCACAACCATAAATAATACAAATGGCTGTAAGTACCTTGCAGGAGGCCGGCGAAAATGGCAGTGCCTCCGGTTGCCTTCAGGCCGTCACAGAAGACCACGTAATCAGCGTCGCTGCGGGACTGCATCAGGTGCAGAATCCGTCTGTTCTTCTCTTCTGTTGTGTTGGCGCTCAGACAGTAGGCCACCATGTTGCTGGTGAACACCTGAACGACACACCATCACAGAATGTTGTTTAATAATCCGTAACGACTGCACCATAACAAATGCATGGGTTATGGTATGCAAAGGCAGCTACGTTGCTATTGTCAACGTTAAATTTGGTCATATTGTAGGGTAACAAGTTGTGGTAACATTAGGAGCTTAGTACATGACCTTCCTTCCTTGCAGCTTTAATTCACGTCCATATCCAAGTTTCGTCTGTTGATGTCGTATGTCCCAATGCACACAATAGTAAATACGAAGAGACATGCCTTGTTCTTTTGGAGGTACATGCAAGTTGATTCCGGGTCCATTTTGTCCACCAGATAGTCCCCGTTGCGCAGCAGCAGTTCCCTCTTATCAGCTGACAACCCTGAAAACACACAGCACCGCCACGTAATGTTTTTAATGTACAAATTAAAGACGCTTGGTGTATATCGCCAAAAGATAATGAAGTTTGGTAGATTATGTTATAAAGCAGAAATGACATTAGTTTCTTTTGACAGTTTCTTTCCCTACAATTCATAACGAATGTGTGCAGAGAATTACAATACCATTGGAAGAAGTCTTTACTTTCATGTTACAAGGAATCAAAATGCCATTGAGTTGGAAATCGTCATGACAGTAAAAGTTTACCTGGTCCCTCCAATGTGTCCGCCAGCCAGCCCAACTTTTCTTCCTTCCTCAGAGCTGTGCAGTAGTCCTCAAATGCCTCATCTCCTCCCAACTTCATGTCGTTCAGCAGCTTCTTGCTATGGCCCTCGCGGGTACGCTGCCTGTAAATGAACCCCCATCTTATCATTATCAGATAAGAATATATGTGTATTACAACGCTTTTTGCCAAGCAGCGATACGCAGAGAACACACCGATTTTGACTTCAGGTTGTTGTCTGTATAACATTTGGTCTTTGTCATTTGCCGTTACTGGCATCTTGTATATGAGAAATGATGATTATTTATCTTTACATCGGCATAATTCAGTGACAATCATCTTGTAAGATTGAACATCATCAACGACCTGAGACGAGACCCAATGGCTGCCAAACAGGGCTGCTGATAGGGACGGATCATGCCGTTTGTTCATGTTGTCATGCTCAATCTACAATATGGCATTAGCATTAAATCAGCTTTGGTGCCGATTCAGCTTGTGTTGACAAAAAGTGACAGTGTTAGAGATCCAGTTACTATTTGAGCTTATAACATTTTGCTGCTAGGTATCCATAGTGAACATTGCCTGGCTTGATGATAAAACATGATTTGCATTACTTGGATATGGCTTCCACCATGTTGTGAGGAAGCACGTTAGTGGATGCCAGGTAGGCAGTGATCCTCTCTGGGTGATTCACGTTGTCCACGATGTCTGTCCGGTACAGCTGCAGCATGTCCTGGTGCTCCCGACTCATGGCTGAGAACGTGGAAATATGAATCATCATTGATAGGTTGAAACAAAGTACGCATTCTTCTACGTCTCTAACAACTGTTAGAGGTAATAGTGTATTGTTTACTAAGGTAGTTATTATAGATGAAAAGGCATATGAATGCACTCGACCTACTTGGTAATTTAGGTTGATCCTCCAGATTTTGGCAAGATAAGAGTCTTGGTAAATTTACCACAGGTTTTTTTTAATGATGAATGAAGAGTGACGACATAAAGACTTGACTCATTCATTAGAATACATACTCATCCTACAAAATTAATTTGCATGGAATACGTCAATCAGGTAGATATCACTGAAACTGGTATGGTAAATCGTACGTTTGTGGAATCCTGGTTTTGTGCCGTATTTACTTTTCCCGGACCCGAAGCAGGTACAGCAGGGGCAATACTTCCCACACAGGCCCAGATACCAACAGCAACAACAGCACTGTAAGAGAAAGGTGAAACATGCTCAAGGTGACTCTTTTCCCATTACATCACACCACGTTTTTTTGACATTTTGTATCATGGCATGGGTTTGTTTCATGTGCATACACAACAAGTACATTCACAATGTCAACCTTAACAGTAAGGAGAACGCCGGTCAAGTTTTTTTTGCCATTCTGCTTTTGGCTATGACAGGGTTGACATCGCTACCTAAAACGTTGAATTCAGATCACCACCCCCACCACCCGTTTGCTACGCACGCAATTTTTTGCTATCCATGGCGAACCACGGCGATCCAGTGCCTGTTGACTTGACACTTACGCAAAGGAGCAGCAAGAGCAGAAGCAACAGGAGTAGGGGGATGAGCCAGGCCAGGTACCACAGGCTGGACCCTCCTGTCTGCCCTCCCGTTGTTCCTCCGCCCGCGCCTCCGGCACCGCCCGCTCCTCCCGCTCCCCCTGTTCGAGTTCCTACCAGCTCACCGTACGGTCCCCTGACATGAGCCGTCTCCGCACGGACCTGGAACAGAATGCAAGAAGCGCGGTTAGAAACAACATGTTCTTGTAGCGATAGAACATTTTTGTAAATACAATACAAATTTAAGCAGCACGCAGCTTCCTTCCTCAACCAACACCAACATTCCATCATCAAGATGAACATCGTTTATTGTAAAAACATGAAACCCATGTCTCTAGCAAACCGCAATCTTCTACTAGCAGAAAAAACAAAACAAAGTGCCGCCTACTTTGTAAGTGTAAGCATCTGGGTTAGGTGTCAGACCAGTCAGCGTCGCGGTTCTATCAGTACCAGTGTTCACAATCTTCCTGGCATCGGGGTTGTCCGTTGGGTAGTACAGGACGTTGTAGTTGGTGATCGGGTCCACAGTCTTGGGCTCGTCCCAGTTGAGGGTTATGGTGTCATCTCCCTTGTCAGAGGGCGCTATGTTTGGAACTTTGCCAGGGGCTGAAACAAATGGATTTAGGTGTCAGCTAGGCCGATGTAGCGAAATTCACCGCAGTTTCCATATTAGAACAGCTGATTCATAAGACAGTTGAAAGTTGAAACGCAACAATACAGTAGGTCTATGTATTATCATCATCATCAACGAAATGAGAAGAAAATCACTAACACTTTTGAAGCTGAATTGTTGGCAATAATAGCAAAGGTTGACCATTACATGCTGTCTAATGTAATGCATATTTATTATTTCAGTGGCAGTGGTTCTATGTATCAACATCAGAAGGTGAGCTGAGGAATGCCCGTCACATGCGCAGCTTTGGCATCGTTGACAGTGAAAGCCACTCTTCTGTACAAAAGTCAATGTCAAACATTCGCTAAAATGAAACGGAGATGATTCAAGGTTTACAAATAACTTTTCGCCACGCCTCCATGCTAACAACTTCTGACAATCACCTGCTACTCTCAGCTCTGCTGATGTCGGAACGCCTCCGTACTTGTTGGTCAGCAGGCATTGATAGGCGCCTTTGTCCTCTCTTTGCAGGTTGTTGATGGTTAGCACGGACGAAGTGGCGGTGTTTTGGACTGTCTTACGATCATCGGGGGTTACAGGCTGGTTAAAAGTGGAAAACATGTGATTTATAGTGAAACTCGATTTATAGTACTCTCGCCAAATAATGCAAACCCATGCGACTGCTCCATCATAAATGTTTTCATCGATGATACAAATAAGATCCTCATTTGCATAAATTACATGAGATGATCAACTTCTCTACCCAACTAAAACCTCTACATCCTCTACCCAACTAAATCTCAAAGCATTGCTTAAACTTTTCATTTACAGTAAAAAAACACTTTGATTGTTTATTTGATTGAACGAGAAACCACTACTGCGCTGATTACTATAGCCACCGCGCAGCTCGAGACCGGACATACATGGCCATCGTGCAGCCACGTGCACGTTGTCGGCGCGCCGTCGCCACTGTTCCTCCAGTTGACCGTGAACACCTGATTATCGCCTGGCACGCGGTCCTTGCTCTGGTCTTCCAGACCTTTCACAATGACTGGTTTACCTGTAAAATATAGTATTCAAGCAGTTTGACGATCGCTAGTGAACAATCTAGAATTTTCATCCAACAAGAAACTCCATTAAACTGTTAAAACCTAAAACGAATGCTGAAAAGGAACGCGTCATCTTCCGTATGCCTCACCGTCGGAATGCTACTGGACAGGGCAGAACAGTGATTGAATGAACTTAAATTTCTTTCAATTCTGTATTCCAGTTATGGATGATTAGTCTGGACATTACGTCAACCTTTTAGACTCACCATATTCCAGTGGAGTGACTGTCCATCACTTTCTTACGTAATGTATCAAAGTAGTACACGTACAGACCACAGCGAAGATATTAGCTGACATCTAATCAGCTAGACAACAATCTAATTGTGGATCTAATTAGAGTCAAGTCAAGGATTTCCATCACTGAAGTAACTACTATAGAGTAAAAGCCTTCCACAGGAAATATTTCATCATAGAACATAAACACTGAGTACACAATTGGCATATTTCGTCTTCATAGCTGGTTAGATTTAATTAAAGTACGTTGCTTCTCAAGATAAGCAAATACACTTTTGTGGTAAATTGGTGAAACAATACGTCAACATCATTGAATGTCCGACCTGCTATGATGAGCTGGGTTCTCTGACTGTCCGTTCCGGCTGAGTTGGTAGCCGTTACAGTGTAATACCCAGCATCTTCTGCCTGCACATCAGAGATGTTAATGAAACGGTTCCACCGCTCGTACGTAACTTTACTCGGCATGGGGAGTGGGTTGCCGTCAGCATCCGTTTTTGTCCAAGTCAGGTCAGGAATTGGGCTGATGAAAGAATGACGTAAGGATTGTATTCAGAGAAAACGTTTGGTTTTGTAAGCATACAGACAGAAGTTATGAAGTTGAAGGTCAAAAAGCACAACTTGTGTACATTATACAGCTTCTGGTAGCCAAACAAATTGATTGAGCCTAAGGATCTATGTTAATACAAACGGATTCTTACTTTCCATAGGCAAAACCTTCCAACAGGACACTCGTCCCCTGCACACCGACCACCTGGTCCTGCTCCTGCAACTGTAAGTCAGCTGCTATAGTTGCAGGGTCTCCAGCAGCTGAAAGGCAACGAGAGCAGGGGTTGTGGTAGAAAATATGTAAAGCGCTGCCTGTCATAATTAAAATGTGCAATAACTGTAATTTACACGACCTTTTTAACAATAGACTTACTAGAACTTAAAAGAATATTAGGCAACATGTATACATGGAACAATGTATAGCATCTTCTGCTACATATTAAACAGCAAGATAGACTTACAAAAGACTTTGTAGAATGGGATAACAGTGTGCCTTTCAATCTAGTGATTTATAACGCACAGATGTAACACATCCATTCATGAATTAAAGTAAAGAAGTTTTCAATTTTTTGTCTTTTAACTGGTGGTTAATACTAACACATATCACAAAGGGAATCAGTAGCCATTGCATACAGAATGGACAATATCGGAATGAACTGACCTGCATCATTGACGATCAACTGCATCTGAGGACTGAAATCAGTGAATGGAGCGTTTGGGTCGGTGGAGACCTGAACAACACACTGATAGTTTCCGGCGTCGGCCGCTGTGGCAGTTGCGAAGTAGATATCACCGGTTTTCTTGGATATATACCACCGTTGGTTAGTTACTTGGAAGGCCGGTTCTTCTGCTCCAACCTTTACCCACTGGAACAGGATTCCTAAGGAAAGTGAATACAGTTACAATGAATACAGGTTTTCTGCGTGCGGCGGAGAGAGACAGAGACAGAAACTGACACAAGGACAGATTAACTGATAGTTGGCCATACAGGTAGATTAAGAGAGACTGAGAAAGGTAGGGAGAGAGGGGGGAGAGACCGCCGTGGGCTCACCTGGGTAGGCCTCAGGCGGAGCACACAGCATAGTTGTACCCTGATTGACGATGGCTGTGGTCGCATCACGACCGCCAGCAGCAAACTCGTTTACAACTGCAAGAGAGAACATCCCCAAGCTATTGACCGTATTCAATGATAATGATAAGAAACATATTTTATGTTAAGTATCAGAATTTGAATAATTGCCAAAACAAAAGGTGACACTAAACCTTTAGTTGTATGGCAGTTATGTACCTGAAATTCCTATCTAATTAATGTACTTTTCAAGTCAATTACCGTAATTCTATTGCGTTCTCTCATATTGCATTCTTCCTTTGTTTTGTTATCTCAGTTGAAGTAGAGAACAGTTATGCAATTATCTCTATATATGAATAGAAGATTGGATCATAGAAAGAAGACAGTACATATCCCCTTATTCCTTATATCAGTACTGATGTGTCGACTTACAGGAGAATCGCACTTGGGCTGGCAGGCTGATAACGGTTCCATAGTCGTTAGTGATAAGGCACTGGTAACTTCCACTGTCCGCGTCCTTTTGAGGGGTGTTCAGCACCAGGTTGCCGCCGTCAAAGGCGTAGGGAGGGGTTCTGGTACCCTGGAGTGAAACGTTCGACATAGATGTCATGATTTGTGGAATTAGTGAGTATATCTCGCGAATAATCATTGATAGCTATGATCCTCTTATCTGTGTTAAGCATAGTCCAAGTAAAGAATAAGAAGCAGCGTGTCGACTGGATCATGGAAGAAATATTGACGGTGCACATACACAAACAACCGAGACCAAATAAGCAAAATAAATCAAACTCAAACCCTTTAAAAAATACAAAAAGAAGTAGTACAACATCAGTGTCTAACCAAATCTTGCCCGTCTTTCTTCCATGTGTACACAAGCTCCGGGGCTCCCGATGCCTCGCACCTAAGCTGCCTGGAGGCCTCGATGCGATGAGTGTCAATGATGGTGGTGGATGGCTGTACCGTGATTTTGGGCGACACGACCTCCTCGGGAGACAGAGTGTCTGAAACGGAACCGCCTCCGGTTGCTGCTAGTGGAAGAGGGAGAGAGACAGAGAGGGGAGGGAGGTTAGGGGTTAGGTAGGGTTATTAACAGGTTAGTCACACAGCTCCAGGACCATGACGTCGGAAAGGGGGCATTTTAGTCAAAGTTAACAAGAGGGACCTACTTGTAGGGAGATAAGGTATCCGTTGATACAATGACAATGGGAACAACCAACATAAAAAATAGGTGTTAAGATGATACCGAAATATTTCAGTTAGAATGTTAGAATCATCATTAGCATGGGAATTGGAAGAAAAGTTCAGATTAGACATAAAAGCATATAAAAGTATAGTTACGTTACACTCCTATATGCACATTTTCATATTCGTAGACACATTTCAATCAATGTATTGCTTCAATGAACTCATAAGCCTGTTTAAAAAGTCGCTGCACATTTTAAAAATAGTTCCCGATATTTATGCTTTTCATAAATGCGCCCGTTACATGATAACACTTTTATGAGACATTCGTGAGTGAGTGATGAGACATTTCTTATTGAGATTCCGTTAGATATTTCACATTACCTAGTATCAACTCAAATGATGCAACTACATTTTCAGCTTTGTACAACACTGTCGTCATGTGGTGCTTTAAACAATTCCTTGAGCACGGCACCACCGTGTGAAATTACCAGCTAGGTCCCTGGGTATTGAACTGAAATGAAATGTCTACATATAAGCGAAAGTAAGGTTTTGAGGAACAATGAAAACTTACACCCGTCGTCCTGCCCGTTCGCCAAGTAGCATATTGTAAGAAGTACGAAGAGCTGCCCAACCGTCGCCATATTTTAGTCTAAAAAAGATAAGAATGAAAATCCGTGTAAATATCTTTCGACTTTACTTCATGTGGATGGCGGGAGGACAGATTTGTCAATTGTTCATATGACTAACCTATGTTGTAGCATTCTCCAAGCAGAGGTTGGTCGCGGAGATAGTAGTGTCGGTTTATCCT
>NC_049980.1:23777595-23787553 GCF_000003815.2 Branchiostoma floridae | reverse complement strand
TGTTGGAGAATAATGTTCTAGGGCTGTTTACACATATTGAGTGCATTAAATGTTATGTGAAATATGTTAATATAAGGGCACTATAAATTGAGACATCTACTGCTGTATACACTGTGAACCAACCACTTTAAGTTGCCCTTATGATGAATGATATCTGATGAGAGAATTCTGGATTAAGTGTTATCTATGCTATTTATAGCAGGTATAAACACGCGTGATTTTTTTCATTTCTCACTCACATCAAATATTAAGTACAATCGATTTATTTTTGATATTCATGTGTAATGACACACCCAAGGTTATGGCTTTCATGATAAAAGAATTTCAGACACAACCATTGGATATATACAAGCATGAAATTGTACAATTTTGCAAGTATGCGACTACTTTGCTAGGCCGAATACTTTGCAATCAAAAGATATGATTTACCTGACCATCTCTACTACATACAGCATATTCCATTACATACCCTTTCAACCAACACAGCGTTACCTGTATCTCATTTCACTGTGCTTTTAAATGCTTTTAAAAGCACAATGAAGATCAGAGTTGTGATCTCCCAAGTGGGCATTCAGGTGACAGAACACTACACACTTGGTACTACGCCGATCGGCGTATTTAATGGACCACAGGGAGAGTGAAGTCGTCAATTACGCACGGACGCTTGACTCCTGAGTTTGTGTTCGCGTGGAGCGTGTGAAAAGTTGCACACAAGTCAAATATCACATTTTATCCACGACAAACAATGATATTATGTTGACCCACATCATATAATTGATAAAAATCTTCTGCCTCTCCGGGGAACATTCCTGACGGCAACTATGATCTGAAAACTTTGATGCTATCTAGAACTGTCTACTTGTAGTATGATGTTTATTTCGAACAAATATAGCTCATCGCACGTGAGAAGCGGTCTGTCTACCATGGGCGTGTGATGAAATAGTTTGAAGATAGTGTAATCTTGGTTTGAAGCGCCCCGGGCTTGTCTACGAACGAGGACAAAGAGCCTTTAGCTGAATAGGCTTTCAAACACTGTCCTACTCATGTGGCCACTTAGCCTGAACTCCAGTCGTATTGGCTGAGCTGCTCACTGACACTAGGGAACAACTTATTTCAGGCTGACATCCGCTGTGTGTTAGCCTCCTTTGCAAGCTTCTGGGGCGATGGCGTTTTATAATTTAGGGGAGTGTTGTTTCGTCGCGATTTCCAACATGGGCTGAAGTTCTCTGTGCCTGGAAAGGGAGACACAGAGAACCTTGTCCCATGTTGAAAATCGAGACACATCACTCCCCTTGGGAATAAATGCCACCGCTCAAGAAGCATGTGAAGGAGGCTAGTTGCCTGTCATATACGTAGGTTATGTTCATTCAGCTGCAAAATCCGCGTCACCAACGGTTAATTCCGTTACGGAAACCGGTTTGATCACTCTACACTCACTTTGACCTATAACCTAACGTATTGCATGTAATAGTAGGCAACGACAACACCTCGACATTTTGAATCTGTCACATGTTCTTCCAACATTTTGTATTTTTGTGTGTTTTCCTGTTGTCACTTTATCGATTAAAAAATAACTCCATCACAAGAATGATTCATGAAGGATGAATCTTGATTATTCATCTTCATTTGATTACTCGTAGTAGTGCTTTTTGAAAGAGAAAAACTTTTACTAACAGAACGGTTTAATCAAGCTACAAGAAGTCTGTCCCTACGCGTGTCATTGATTGGCAATTTTTGTATTGGTAATTTTGATTCATTGAGTCTGTCAGATTAAGTTTGGCCATCAAAGCCCTTTGTATTGCGCTGTAGAAAGTACAATATTCATTTTCATCAACACCGCGTACAGTTTGTTATTGGTCTAGTTTGTGAATCTTATTGTATTTTGCTTTGGCGGTAAAATCAAATACAAACTGTATAATCATGATCGACTTGGATCGCATTAACTGACATTTGTGCAGCTGTGTGCCTCGGGGTCTTGTTGAACTTTATTAGAAGAACGTTTGAAAAACCGTTAATTCCGTTACAGTAACGGGTGTGATCCTGGCCCTGGACTGTCACGGGATAAAACGTATGTGAAATAATCTAAGTCTTTTCAATAATTTCATTGCCGATGAGACTGTCCATGTGCTGCTATACCCATGTGGTTGAATGGCAAAGTTATAGAAAACAATCAAGTTGATGGAACATCTCCATGCCTGTTAAGACATTAAGAAATTATGTCCACTGAGATATCGGGGCGTAAGGAATTGTAGTAATGTCCAATGACAGTTATCTGTGTAACTGTAGCGTGAAGTAAGTTGCATGGTGCTACAGAATAGGCTGATGGTCCTGAGTAACACGTACAAATTTTCTGTGCACTCTTTGACTCTCAGCCGACCTCTGAAGTCTCTTTGAGCACATTTCCTTTTGTCACAAAACTAGGTTGAGGTGAATCTCTAAATACATCTTAACCCAAACTTTTACTAGTGCTGCTTCGTTTTTCTCCCGAGTTTGTCCCTGCAATTACGATAAATGGCAGATTCGACCCAAAACAACATGGTAAAGAGATAAAGAGTAGCTAGTCTCTTCAACTATCATTTTCTGTCAATGCTGTAAGAGTGGACAGAGTTACATTCTTCTGATTGAAACGCACGTCAGAACACCTCCGTATTGCAGCAAACTTTTCTAAATCCTCCGTAAAAACATGGGAGTTTACTTTTAACTGTATAATTGCATGTCGCGTAGAGGGGCATTCCACACGTTGAAAATAACATGGTTTGTCTGAAAATAGCATATCATTTCGGACGCTAGGTGTCCCACTCCTTTTGCCTCCAGCAGATTTGACAGTATTATCCATTTGTATGTGTGCAACTGATTCCACAATTATATTTTTGTTGAACCAGCACCTCACATTGTTCCATACATTGTCTGTTCGTCAAGCACAACAAAAAGGGAAATCTTACACTAATCATGGACCACCAGGGAGCCATGCATTGGGGGGGGGGGGGGATTCTTTAACTACTCTGAAGATTTCAATTTATATTATTTTACCAGGATTTGACTGTAGTGACTAAAGTTTAACATCTGTGCACATTTCTGTTTGCAATTCTAAGAGACGTACAAAGACGGCCTAGAAGGTAACTTCTGCATTAACATGTTCTGTAATGAAAAGTGGGCGTAGCATGGCTGCGAGCGGCATGTACTTAAGTCTCGATAAGCTTTGCCTTGGGGCGGAGACAAGGCTTGATTTGTTGTCTTCAAAATATCTCAATATTCAACGTCTGAATATTGTTGAGATCTTATGATATACTGATCCCTCTCTGATATGGTCAAGACGAATCACATTTTGTTGCAGAGAATTTATTTTGGAAGCTGAATATGAAAGTCACTGCCGTTACAGTACGGACAATGGAAGCGTTATCATCGACTTCACTCGAGTGCAACGGTTACAAAGAGTTTCAGAATACAAGGAGACCGGAGGCGGTAATAGTCAATGATAACCATTAATATGGGACCAACGTCCAAGAACAAACATTTTACTCGATACAAACACACCAAACTTACCCAGAACAGGCTTTGCAACAGATTAGAATATGCCCCAACCGGTTTACGCCCACCGAAGGACCGCCATAACACTCTAGCTAAAAAGACCGCGATAACGGAGGTGTCTACGAAGATGTTCCGACTCACCTGAATAGGACGGTATCCCGGGCCGACAACTGTCAGTAGAATCTGTTAACCCTCAAGTGTTGAGTTATTCACACCAGCACCAGAGAAAGTCTGTCCCGTGAGATTAAGAGCTCGCCCCCCGAGAAGGGAAAGTGTCGGGAGCGACAGTGTTTGTGGACAACCCTTTTGTATTGAAGCGTCCAGGTACGAAATTACAGACTGTGATGTCATATGACCTTTTACATTCACACAACAGGGGGCGATATCAAAGCATATCGGGTTTTGCATTGTCTCGATGTTGTTGTTTTTCACTATTTGGATGTCACACGCGAATTTCTTAGTACCCATCTAACACTTTATATTGTTACTCGTACTATGCGCTAGTGATGCCATCAATTAGGACATTTCACACTCTAATATAGGTTTGGAGATCGAGTGCATTTTTCGCTGTGCAAACCATTCGGTAATGATTTTCTTATTTATTTACACAATAGTAAAAGCAATCAGTCTCTAGTTGACGGCGAAACAAGATAGCCGTAATGACGTTACTCGTCTATACGGTCGTCAGTGACGTGAAACCTTTGCTCGCCGGTTGGATATGTCAGGCCCACGGTGTGAGGCAAGGACGTTGTTGATGAATTATTTACGCACCTACTGCTCCGCCTGCAAGGTCGGAGTGAACTACATCTGACACTTACTTAGCGTCTTCAGTTGTAAAAGTATACTGCAAGGCGTTCTGAAATAGTAGGTGCAGTTGGATTTCGACTTCGGGAATGTTTATCTCAAATGTAAAGGTCTCCGTTCTGTTAGATGTGAACCAGGAAATGTAGTTTTTTTTGCCACGTTCTTGTTATGGTCAAACACAATTGTATTCGTGTGCTGCTCAGGTCAAACATGATTAAGTTGCCACTGTGTCTGTTGTATTGGTGACTTCTATCATCTTTCTCTTGTACAAAACTGCTCCTGTAACAAGGGCGACTAATTGTATGCTTTGTCTTATTAAGCATATCTGAAGTTATAAAACCATACCTGTTCGTTTTCGAAATTCATATCAGTGTCCTCATTTCTATCTTGGGATGTTGTTGTCCTCATTTCAGGGACAAAACACCCATAGTTCTTTGGGCTTGACCTTCCTCCAGTCGGGTACACTCAGCACGTCGTCCTCGGCTCTGGATGAGTCACCTGTACTTTTCAACCTCGCCCGTAAATTTGACATGTCGGCCAACTCAAGGTTAAATCACCGCATCTTTCAAGCCACATTGCCTCCTTCAATGTCGTTGTTTGGCCGGTCCACTATTTGAATGTGGGAGGGAAGGTGTAATGATCTCCTTTGCTGCATTATTGACGTTTATCAAACCACGATTCAACCCATGGTCCAGAAATCGGAAATTTCAAACACCCCTCTTAAAAACCTTCACCTCCCATATTTCCATTGTCGTGATATGACGTCATGAAAGGGCGTCTTAACGTACAGATGTAGTGACACCCACACCATGTTATAATCCTGATTATATCATAGCAGTTTCTTCTGTACACTATGTATCATGTGCCTTAATTACTATAACATATATCACTCCCCGGGAGGACAACGTGCAGGTCACACAAGTTGTTTCGCAGTGTTAGTAAACTGGTACAAACATAAGGATCTCCAACTTACAAACATAAGCATCACCAAATTGTCTTTGCCGAGTAGATGATTAGAAGGAATTAAGCAGCACTTGCTGTTTATTAGGAACAAAATACGTGTACATGAAGGACTGTCCGGTAGGTTGGTTTGTATAATTGACACCTTATTAGTTGACAGATTGTTGCTTGGGGCATGCAATCGTTTTCCCTTACGCCTTAGTCACTGACCCCAGCTCAATCGTATGAGTCGAAGTTACATATCGGGGTAAATGCCGCAATCTTCATGCCTTCGACTCTGGCATTGATGTTGAATCATAGCAGCTATTTACGTTAGACCTTCAACGTTGGTGTTGGAGTCCCCAGGTTATGTAGAATCGCGGGTCGGCGGAGATAGTAGTGGTCTTGATTTGTAGTTTTTTTACCGGGCTCGCTCCCCTCGGGGTCTCCGTGACCAAACCTCTGCTTGGAGAATACTACGAAAAGCATCCTCGAGTCGGATGAGCCCATAAAGATCCATAAACAAGAGTAGCGCGAGCTTCAACAGCCACTCCCTCAAGTAAAGGCTGTCGTGTTGAAAAATGACGTCCATTGTGTCCCTTGATACCCGCGTAGAATACTAGTACTCATTATCGATCATTATCCCTTCGAATCCCCTGACCCACCTGTGTGTGGCCCTGGCTGGTGATACGCGTTGTTTTTTTATCGATCAACGGGAACAGGTCATCACCCAATCAAATGTCATCAAAGCCTTTCTTTTGGATTAGAGTAAAGTAGAGTTCTTAGGTTGGGTACCGTAGGAGTAACACTCCTGCTGGAACCGAGCACCTTTTGAACTCTTGTAGTGACTTGGGGTTAGAGTTCAAATAGACCTTCTCTCCTACTCATTTCTGTTGATGTACTTTCCGGCGCAGGCGCACGGGCGCAGACAATATACCACCTTCTGAACGGAACCTCGCGAACGTCCTCAGCCTGAGGATAGTTCTGTTAAATAACGCGTGCAAATGTTGTCTATGGACGGTTATGCCTGTAGGTCCCTGCAAACAGCTGTCACTAATACACAACTACAGGATGGTAACCAACAAACCATAAATCACAATGCTGAGGTAAACACCTGCAGACTTGGGTCTTAGGTAAAGTTAGTTGTTCTATTGTTCGGAGATAAATGGATTTCAAGTAGGCAGGAGTGGGTGCAATGGTGGGAGCTAGGCGGACAAGTAACCTATCGTGGGTGGCTTTACACATTGAAGTGTTGTCAAAAGATTACAAAAATTAAATCAGTGCAAAAGGCTCTTGTTTCCCCTATCTTATTTTCCTTCCTGTTTGATTTAGTTATAACTATTATCCCAATTAAAAATGGAATGTTGTTTGTCCTTGGGCGAAAACTATACAACAAGATGCACTGATGAGCGGTCACAGTTAGCTTTTGAAGGAGCGAATCAAAATGCTTTCATCAGTTTTTTCTATAACCATGTTTTCCTTGGGTATTGACATGTGATAGTGCGATTCCATGTGATTTCGAGTGGCGGCACTCACAATTGAAGAAGGTCAAGAGTGTTTGAATGTATTTGTGCATGTAAGTTATGTGTGTGTGTGTGTGTGTGTAGAGGACCAGCATAACTCAAGAACGACTGGATGGATTGTATTGATATCTAGTATGTGGGTAGGTAGATAGCTACTAGTATATAATATACTAGTATATAATATACTAGTATATAATACATATATATATATATATATATATATATATATATATATATATAGAGAGAGAGAGAGAGAGAGAGAGAGAGAGAGACATATATCGCCGAGTGTTTGGGCCCCCTATAACGTTATTATTCGATCAGTGAAAGCGATTCTTTAAAACACGTAAAAGAACGTAAAGAATATAACATATTCAAATAAATCTGTTTTCTAGTACAATGATATGTTATACATATTTGTACATATTAGTCCATAAAGCCTAGAAGAACCAGGTGCTTCAAAAGACCACGGGGTAGACCTCCGAAGCGCTGGAAGGATCAAGTTACGAAAGTGTAGAAATACAGAGAAGACCCAAGTTTGCGGAAACAAGTACAAAGAACCGTGCAACCTAGAGAGTTCTGACGGAGAAGAGCAAGGGTCCCTGGTCTTAGGCAGGTACTACTACTAGACTTGACCACAAATTTACTATTTATTTATTTTAGCAGAATGTGGAAAAGAAACGATGCTGGGGGCAAGAATGACGGACTCGTTCCCAGAACCTAGTTTTCTTAGTCACGTGACATCGGGCAAGTCTGGGCAAGTCATCAAGGCGCCATCTTTGAATTTAGAGTTGGGTCGGTTGATGCCGAAATTTTTCACAGTCTAGTTTCTCTGGCTTTTTCCTGAGAACCAGGGTCCCAGAGATATGTAAATCATCACGAAGGCTACTGCGAGAAGTTTATCCTCGCAAGTCTGTGCTCAAATTTACCAGGTTGTGGCAAGGGAGGTGCGAGCGTCCTCTCATCGCGTCGATGTGTCACTACTTCTAACGTTCTTTCCTCGTCCGTGCAAAAGTCCTGTTTGATCAGATGGCTCCCAGCAGATCCTCCAAGCGAAGATCCATGGCACCGTTACCCACTGAGGTAAGAACTATTCACGACAAATCTGAACCTTGTCCCTAATAGGTTATGTTGTCCCTATGTTGTCCAGTTTATTTGTGTTGGATCTTTTACCCCCCCTCCCCAGTTCGGTGTAACTCAGCCTCATGACTTTGCTTCACTTCAGTGAGGGTAGTACAGTGTCTTCAGTCTGGAGATGTTGAGCACAAACGCCCAAATCGTATACTCGTACGTAGAGCCTACCTTAGGCAGCTTTCTATGTGATTTTTATGATGGCATGATTCAGTTCTAAATATTGTACTCGCAGTTCTTGTTATTCATGGCTGGATGTAGTAGGCTGGATGCCATATACTGTTTCCAGACAGAGTCCAGGGCCATACTAGCTCGGATACCATACCCCAGCCCGATCTCAAAAATATCTATAGATAGATAGGCTAAATTATACTGCCCCACTCCTCGAATCTAGGGCCCACCCAAAAATTCTATGTACAGCTAACCTGAATACCAGACCCCAGCCCGATCTCAAAATTATCTATCGTGTGGGCCACATGGAAGATATTACAGTAGAAGCCAGTTAATTGCACAACGGATTAACACACACTTCTGTTAACTGCACGGAATCCTAAAATCCCAAACCGGTGCGTTCCAGCTAGATACTAGTAGCTTCGCATTATTGCACCAGCTGGATAATTGCGGCTTCAAAAGCAAAACTACGAAAGCTTCACCCTCCTTTTTCAGCACTGGAAACCAGTGCTGAAGATGGCTTCAGCACTGGAAACCGAGTGCTGAATGTTCGTCAGCACTGGAAAACCAGTGCTGACGCGCTCGCAGCACTGGAGATGCCGGCTTCAGCACTGGAAACCGAGTGCTACAAATGTTCGTCAGCACTGGAAACCGAGTGCTGGCGCTCTCAGCACTGGAAACGCCGGCTTCAGCACTGGAAACCGAGTGCTGAGAGAGCGGGAGACTAGACTCTGACATACTAGTATACAGTAATTTGGAGTTACGACACGTCCTTTGCTCGACTCAAGGACGTTATATGACGTCCTTGCTCGACTAAAACGTAAGATTGCTGGATTATAAACGTCACCTATCGTTACATTCTACTCTATAACACCTCTATAACTCTATATAACAGTGTTCATTTGTCGATTACCTTCGGGGATAATGGAAAATACTCGCGATCGTCGTGACGCTTTCTTTACGTGGGCGGTAATAATAATAAAGTTGTTTGCAATCCCGTTTTAATGATATCCATTCCTTATACATTTCAATTACACAAAACAACACAAATTCAGGCTTTTTTGCATCTGTATCTATCTTACGTTATATAGCTGGTATAACCGCCGTTCGGCGTAACACACCAGCTAAAAGTGCATAAACTTGAATAATCATCTTTATTAGTATCGTATATAGTACCGCTTTCAGTACTTTGTATCTATACTCTACATACATACACCAAGTTACACATTAAATTGAATAGCACAACCAAAAGTTTAACTTTATTTTTAATCAGTATAACATGCATTGGCATGATACCGGTCATAAGCCTTATACCGTTCGATTAAAAATAGTGGAACTTAAAGAGATCTACACATGCAACAATAGTTATTTCTGAGGTATGCACACTTCAGACATCTAGGTGTCCAATACATAATTTACAAAGCATCGATAACAATGCATTCGAAGACAACAAGGCCAAAAGTTTTCAGGTCATTTTCGGGGCAGGCGAGCTCGTCGTGGGACAAACACACTGTCACGTTCATCGCCAGATTTGTAGATAATAATCACATGTGCTCACGGCACAAGACGAGCATGATTCAACAGCAATCTTGAATTTCTTTTGGTGACCTACAACTCGTGTACGTAAAAGTGTGAGGAACCGTTGCATTATCGCCCGGATCTACGGCTGAATGGGTCAAATTGAACGTACGCCGCCATTTTCCCGCCATTTTTAATGCTGCGGCCAGCAGTAAAGTTTTACGTCATAGCGGTTGTGACGGACCAAAACTAAATGAAATTCTTGTCAGTATACGCCCACTTTCTCATGACTTTTTGTATGCTCATGCAGATTTTTGTTTTGTGCAACTACTAACCAGGAAAGAAAG
>NC_049980.1:23666792-23777495 GCF_000003815.2 Branchiostoma floridae | reverse complement strand
TGGAAAATCGAGTGCGGAAGGCGAAGCTTTTGTATATCAGCACTCGGTTCCAGTGCTGACGGCGGTTTCAGCACTGGGTAACCAGTGCTGAGTGACTTTTGACCTGACCCGTCGCCGCCCGGGCCGCGAGTTCAGCACTGGAGCCGAGTGCTGACGAACATTCAGCACTGGAAAACGTCTTTTCAGCACTGGAAAACGAGTGCTGACGTCTTTTCAGCACTGGAAAACGAGTGCTTCAAAGGGAGCTTCAGCACTGGAGAAAGGCCGATCAGCACTGGAAAACGAGTGCTGAACATTCTTCAGCACTGGGCGCCGAGTGCTGAGGCCGATTCGACCATTGTTTTCAGCACTCGGTTCCAGTGCGGAAGGTGAAGCTTTCGTAGACTTGCGCTTCTACTGTACTGAGATTGGGCTGGGGTCTGGTATCCTGGCTAGATGAAGAAGACTGTAACTTGTGTGAAGACCAGTTTTGTATACCATTATTTGCTTTATGCCATTACTAGTATTTTGCTTTTGTTAAATTTTACAAAGTTTTCAGACAGGGTTGTCATCAGAACTCCGATGTCAAATTGATAAAACCCCTAGCAGCATAATACAAATTGAAATATTGTAGGTGTTCTAATGTTAGGTATCATTTCCATCCCGTTTTTGTGGCTTTCACTTTGATGAATATGCTAATTGACCAGTTAATAACTACATTATGTGTATCAGCTTTAAATAAAGAAATTAACATAAAGTAACATTTCACTGTGATGTAAAGATGGCTATAATGAAATATATGCATCTACAATATTTTGTTCCAGCTGTCTCCAATGAGCCGACTGGCCATCAAAGCTGGCCGATGCTCCCGCAGGCAGAGTACCCTGGGTCTGAGCCAGACCGGCAGGAGTTCAGCAGGAACACCTGGCAGACAGAAAAGTAATCCTGCAAATGGAAGTGCCAAAACAAATCCCACCAGTAAGATTTTAGAATGTTGTTAATATGTTAAAATGAAAAAATATCTTGCATAGCAAGGTAACAGATACTCATTTACCTGGACAGATTTGGGAAAATGAACAAAAGTGCCATGGATGCTATCTGAAAGGTCTGGCCATTTCCAAAATCTGTCCAGTTGCTTAAGTGACTGTTACCTTACGTACTCTCTTTTTACCCAGATTTTTAGGCCACAGCAAGTAAATTTTATGGATGATATCCTCTGCAGACTGCAAAAATAGTGCGATAGGGCGGAAAAAAACAATAAGATGTGTGAAAAAAAAACAATATGGCTACATTTCCAAAATAGGCACCATAAAGTTATGATGAATTAAAGAATTAAAGGGACAAAACATGGTATTGGAGCCAACAAGGCATACATTCCTGTATTCAAGACATGTACTGGTGTGGTAAAAGTGATACTAGTAATAGACTGGAAAGTTGGCTACCACACTCATGCCAATCATGGCTTCCATATTGGTGTCACTTTTGCAACTATCCAATAAGTTTCATTTCTACAACTACAGTCCTGGGTACCTCGCAAGTTTCACTTCTACAAGAACAATTATTAGGCTACAACAGAACATATTTGCTCATTTTGGTACTTTATCGTCATGTTGACCATCCCTGCAGAAGAAAAAATTTCTTGTTTTTTTTTCTGAAATCAGGCAAGAATTAATGTGCGGCGCGCTGATGTCATCCATAAAATTTACTTGCTGTGGCCATAGCCTTTAATTATATATTTCATTGGTTCAAAAATAATTACTATACTACTTTAAAAAGATTTGCTGTTTGTGTTGTGACCTGGGAAAATCATTGTTCGATTGCTTTGCACTAGTACTACTAGTGTATCCTTCAGGTGCCCTGAGGCTGAGTTATATAGCTCTCTTTTTTTCTGCAGGAAGTCGGAGGAGCCTGGTCAGTGTGGGTGTGGCCAGCAACAGCTGGGATGACCCAGTAAGTCAAGTAAGGCTGTGTCTTCATTTTAGAACTCTGTAAATGCTATGATTACAAATATCAATGACATGTAAATGTCTTTATGCCTGCTATTAATATTACAGTTGTTATAATTACGTACCATTATCATTCTACATTGAAATGAATTTCAGGGGTGTTATTGATACTTCAGGTAAATAATGTACATCCTATCTCAGCAAAGTACTTGTACAACTACAAATGTATCTATTTCTGAAATACAAAACTGTATCTTTTCAGTCCTGTCAGCTCAGTGGGAGTCAAGGACAGAATCCCCAACTCGGTGATGTCACTAGCCTATCTATACAAAATATGGACCTTGAATCACCCAGCCTTCTAACCAAGAGTCACAAGACCACCATGAGAAACAACACCACTTGTCACAGTGTCAGAGAAATGGAGCTTGACTCACCCAATTTACCCCGGGTAAAAATTCATTAAAGATCCTTTTGCCATTCCTTTTTTGTTGGTTTTCTTTTGATGGAAGGTTTCTGTGTTGATGAGGCCTTGGAAAAAATGTTGTGTTTCCTGTTTCCCTACCCCAGAAAAACATGCTGACCCTGGCCTTTTTTGGGGGGTGAGCAGTGGAGTCACATAGCTTACAGTTAGAATCTTTATTCAGCCTGCCCATTGAATTAAAAACACTGAAAAACACTGTTCGTCCTCTATATCTAATAAAGAATAGATGTATCTATTATGCACAAAATTAAAGTTTGACATTGAAAGATTTCAAAGATTGCATTTCAATTTATAATATGTATCACTAAAGTTTTGGCCAGCCTAAAAAAATTACAAGAAAAAAGAAGATAATCCCTCCCTACTGACGCTAATTTTTTTAGGACTGAAACAGGAAACACAGCATTTTTTTCCTAGGCCTGACCATTCATTGTATTTGTTCCCAGCCCGGGACACCAACACTCAGACCAGGTGTTAGTGGTCAGCCCAGTCTGGAGAGGCTGATGTTACCTGCCGACACCCCTAGCCCACGTCTCCAGGACCAGGTTAGTCTGCTGCTGCCCACAGACACACCGAGCCCTGCCAACCAGGCCCTGGTCCTGGACAGTGATGATGATGATGACTTGCCCCCCTCCACACAACCAGTGGACAACAGAGTTCTAAAAGGTAAGTGTAAACCCAAATGTGTCTTTGGGTAGTTTAATATATTTAACATAATAAGGACCCAAAATCCATGTTTTTATATGGTTATGAAGAATACTTACAGCATTCTTGCTTTAAGTAACTACATCCAGTGAGGTATGTCTTTCTAGTTTGAGTTGTCGCTCCAACCAAATGACTATGCCATCCCATACAAGGAAACACCTGGCCAATGTGACCACTTTTTAATGGTCCCTTAGATAATTTTCCCATTTACACAAGCCTTACGAATCCTGTCTATAGTGACCACCTGTCCACATAACTCCAGTATTCATCCTTTGACCTTTAAGTCATTGGCAGTCTTTGACTGTACGTAAATGTACATTGGATTGACTTTTTTTATTCCACCACAGGTGTAGTTGTTTATGTGGAGGTGCGGTGCAATGACACTATGGAAAATCGCTCCAAAGCTGTGGCTAAGCAACTGGAGTTGCTGGGTGCTCAGGTAAGCCTTGTGGCATAGTAAAGTACTATATTGTATATTACTGACCAGCGTTCCCGCCAGGCATACGTCTTTACGTCTTTGGACGCATTTTTTTCTGGAAAGATGCACACGGCTCGGCCGAATGCGTCCATAAAAAAATCTGAAAGAAAGGCTGATTTGTACCACCAGTGTACAAAATGTATCTGGAATCTTTAAAAAATCTGTCTTTATAAGAAGGAATCCTACCTTTACAATTTATACTTCAAATTGTTCACTTTTCGGTCATCCCAGTAGTCTGGGAATGGGGCGGAGCGCGGCACGTTTTACAGCTAGCGGACCCACGTGCGACACACCCAGCCACGCGCCAGTCTGAGCCGTCCGTTGCGCAATGTAATTTTTTGTAGTCCGTGAATACATTTGACAATCAGGATTCTTTAACACTGGAAGAAATCTTATGCAGATTTTATATTCTGATTTTAACATGATACTTTATAACTTGTCCTCATTTTCACGTATTTGTTAATGATTTGTGGGCAATACTAGTATTGAACAAACTGTTCTGCGCGAGTGTTGCACATCTCAACAAATGTTCTCACGCCGTGGGCAGTTGATTGGCAGTCGGTATCTTTGACAACAGGCCGCCGGCGCCAAGCAGTCTCGATTGGCCACCAGGTCCAAATCCAATCATCTTTATAACCAATCAGCGTTTGATAGATGTAATGATGTACTCTGTCATTGGTCACCGGGAAAAAACAAAAGTTTCCGACGCACGTGACGTTGTTTTGTGATACTGGTAGCCGCCCGTGTCGTCTGGCAAGTTTCTTCCCTAGCTGCTAACAATTTACTATTAAAGTTTCCCCATTTATCCAAGTTAAACTATACACTTTATTTCTTATTTCCAAAATTTCTTTTGTTTCAAAAAGACAAAATTTGTGGCAGAAATGGGGCCGCAATATTGTTGTCAAGCGTCGATCGAGTCGGCTGTACACTGGCACTGGCCTCCGTGGCACATGGCGCGGCACGCCCCCCTAGCTCCCCAGAGGGACCGTCGATCGCAGCGCCCAGCGCGTTGGGACGTCTTTCTGGCTACTGCTTCAATGCTACACCGACACTGATCACTGCCAAAGAGGCAGCAGATCGTCCTCCTTCGTAATGTATAACGTTCTTGGTCTATTTAAAAAGAAATCCAGCCAAAGATTTCACGCCAAAAACGGGGTTACCTGAGGTCGCAGGAAACAAACGCACGCTCGTAGAAAATGACGGCACGGCCTTGTAAAACCCCACCGATTCGAAAAATTTGAGTAAAGCCATCGCGAAAAATAGAACAAAACACAAAGTGTGATGGCGTCGTTATTTTATCGTCTCGGAAAACTATTTGAGGCGGAAGGGCGCAACATCGATCGCACGAGGTAGACATTTTTTTATTCAATGACGAAAAAAATTGGCAAAATTTTTCCATGGGCTGACGAACTGGCTAGAGCCCTGTTGCGAAGCATCAAAAATCCAAAATTTTCATGTCTGGACAAATTATACCCGGGCCAGATCACGGAAGGCTGATTCCCTGTGCTTATAGTTTTTTAAAATATTTTGGGGGTTCGAGAGGGCGGTCGTCGATTACTGAATATCGGGAGTAAAAGAGGCAACCGACAGCCAATCTCAAGCGCATGATTTTCCTCTCAAATTGCAGGAAATTGTGTTTTAGAGAGTTTGAAAATCCAAATTTTCAAGGGGGAGCATGCCCCCGGACCCCCCTAGAATGCGAGCGCCTGCGGCGCTCGTCTCGCGCCTCCGGCGCTCAATACCCCCCTCCCAAATATTTGGACGCATACTTTCAAGAACCTGGCGGGAACGCTGTTACTGACTTAGTGTAACATAGGGCACATTGCAGTAACTTTGATAGTTACTCTGATGTATGTCAGAACATACATGTAAGGGATTTTATTTGTTGGTACTGCGTGCATACCCGTTAAACCTTCATATGGTGTAACACACCAGGTTTGTACTGGAGAGTACAAGTTGTATATCCGAACAGATTCAATTGATCACGCACACCAGGAAGGACCCATACCTTTTTCGATAAGTGTCGTAGGATCTTTTATGTGCAAGGTTTTCTTTCATCAAACACAAGACCTCTATTCAATGTCCTAGCCATCCAATACCATCCTTACCCATGTTGGAGCATATCAGGCAACTTGAAGTTGAAGAGCTCTAAATCTGGGCTTTGAGCCAAACACCCCAATGTTATGTGACGGTGTGCCACAGTTATTATTGAAATGTATGTTGGAATCACTTCTACTTCAGCCTGAATGAATTCAGCTTTGCATTTGACGTGTGACTTGAATATGTCTGTACACAGCAAACATTTATTTACTAGTATGACCTTATAATGTTCAACTTTTTTTTCTTCATGGATCTACATACTAATTTGTATCTTTATGCTTGCAGGTGGAACCGAAACTTTCCCGTGAGGTGACGCATGTGGTCTTCAAGGACGGTAGAAAGAGCACATTGGACAGGGCCACCAAAAAAGGCATTCACCTCGTGTCTGTGCTCTGGGTGGAAAGGTAAAGGAGTTTCATGCATTCTAAGCCTGTAAATGTTACACAGTGTGATATTGTGCTGGCTTTTGACAGTATCAATAAAAGTATGGAGTGCTTCTCTGCCAAATATTGTTGAGAGGAGCAGTGCTGTTCCAAGATAAAATAAGTGCATGCACATGATATAGTGAATTATTCTATCCTATATTTTACTGAGTAAAACCCGCTTAAAGAGCCATCCCAATCAGGTGCAGTGGTGATGCTGTGAAAAAATCAAAATAGTGAGTGCAGTTAACTAGAACAAAAACATTGGTGAGGTTGGGAGGCCCATGTATTTGGCCGGATCCAACTTAAAGATTGCATGATATGATGATGATGTTTTTCTAACTCTTATATATCTAAACCCACTAGTTGCAGAGAGAAGCAGGTCCATGTGAATGAAGGATTGTTTCCCATCAGCCGCCCAGATGAAGGAAACACACCTGTACTGACAAGGATAAGGGTAGGCATGCCTGTTCACTACAACACACCTTGCTATGTTTGGCATGTAGGTAAAACAGGTAGTTTTTTAGTTACAAACACTGTTTTATCTTTTAGCCAAAATCTGAAAACAAAAACTACTTTTCCCAGGCCTATGCATATTTAATTCCATACATCTTGCTTTGCCCACCACTGTACAGAGGTACAGGTCCATGCAGCCTAAAAGCTTTGAGGAGGAGTTGGCCGGGAGTGCAGAGAGAGTACGGAAGCGGCGCCGCCATCATGAGCTGGCAAACCGCTGGAAAACGGTGACAGGTACCACCCCTTCAGGTACCCCCAACAAGGCAACAGTTTATGTGGAGGACACACAGGATCCCAACAGTGAGGTGGGTCACCTGTATCTGTTTGTATATGGCCCGGTATAACTTCCCTTTAGCATAACAACTGAACAACAGGCATATGGCATGGCAGCAACTGGTTTTATTATACAGAACGACCTGTCATACCCAATCTCTGCACATCTAATTGTAGGCATTGTATTAAGGCTTCTAAGAGATTTACTGTTTGCAACAAATTCCGCTCTATGGAAGTTCTGTGGAAAATTCTATTCTGTGGAAAAACAAATTATCAAACACCTCAATTTGGAACTCTCTTGCTTGAAGGCACAACAATTCTGCCACGCACACGATTTAGAACATCATATGAAGCCTATCCCACCTTGCAGGTTCTTGACAACTGTGGTTATTATGGCTTCAAACTTGCATGATAATTATTTGATTTGATTTGAAATTGTGACATCAGACTTGCATGATATGGATATATAAGGAAAAGTTTAAGGACTGTTACTGACATCACCCTCTCTTATGTTTTCCAGGAGATGGTATTACCCAGCATGCCTCTGGCCATCCCTGACACGCCTCCAAACATGCGTGAAAAGAGGAATCAGCTGATGGCTCGCCAGGAAAACCAGGCATCTCCACTTAACTTCACAGAGGGGACCTTGTCTCAGAAAAGGCTCTTTGGTATGTTCTAAATATTCAAAAGATTTTGTACAGTCAAAAGTATACATAGATGTAAAACATGTATGTGAGTCACTGTGTCATCAAATGCTGAAATGACAAACTTGAAATCAAAGACACATTTATTGCCATTTACAATAGACTGGTTGTCTGAGATCCCTATTGTAGGTGAACATTGGGGCATTTCTGACATTTATAGTGTATTTTGTACCTCAACACTTTCAATGTAGCTGTCTCCTTCTTACCTGTGTTATTCTTCGCTGTTCTGCATCTTGCTTTTATAAAGCATAGAACTGAAGTTAAATACTGCTGCTTTAATAGTTTAGTATTTTGGGGGAGAAACTACTTTATCCTCTCAAATTGTGGCAACTGTGAAAAGCTCATATGTATGATTACTATGAAGTAATTTTGCATTTTGTACTTATTGAAATACAGTCATAGCTACTTGATAGTCCTTGTCCACTATCTCCTAGGTGGAGCAGAGTCTGACAACAACAGTAGCTGTGAGAAGAAGACGTGTGCTGAAGACGAACAACAGGTGCCCAGTGATAATGTTTCAGGCCGCAACAGTCAGCCAAGAATGGAAACGTCTTCTGATAGTTTCAAGAAACAGCGAAGACAAAGTAGAAGACTGTCTAGTTTACCAGCAAAGGATGGAGAACCAGAAGGGAACAACTCTTTAAAACAGCCGGCAAAGAGTGGCTCAGGAAAGAGGCGTCTGTTGTCGACAATGAACAGCGGACCAGCTGCAGAGCTGATATGTCCACAAGAACCTACTGGATCAGCTGCAACAAATAGGGTGAAGAAGACAGTAGGTGTGCTATCTGGCAAGCGTGACCAGACCCCAGTATCCACAAGCACTATTGGCAGGGTTAGTGTGGAGTCACAGGGTAGCATGGATGCTGATGTACAACTGAATAGTAGTAAGAGAATGGATTCAAACAAAGAAAATGCTGCAGCAAAGAGGAAGTGGAGGGCGGCAACTGACAGTTCTGAAGACGAGGCCAAGCAAATTGCAAAGAAAGGCAAACAGGCAAAATCAGACAATGATGCAGGGAATGGAGGGAGTAAAGTTGTGAAGAGAGGAGCCACAGTGCCACAGTGGGACTGGGATTCGGACAGTAGTGATGGGTTGGGAGAACTTGCAGCTAGAGCAAGTGCACGAGCCTTGGCAAGCTTGAGGCAGGGCAGCAAGCAGAAGAAAAATCCAGCCAATGATAGGGGAAGCAATAATGAAAGCGATAGTGATGATCCCGACTCGCAGCAGAAAGGCCGGAAGAACACTGCAGCCAAGAAGACAAGCAGGACACCCGAGAAGAAATCAAACCAAAGTAAACAAAATCAGAAAGCTGGGAGAAACTCTCAAGGGAAATCCCTTGTCGCTATACCTGTTGAGGATGATGCAGAAGTAGTTGATCTCGCAAGCAGTCAGTACTCTGTTGTGGAACCTTTAAGGCCCTCCAGAAGGAGTCTTGAAGAATTTGCCCCTCCACAGAGACCGAGTCTCAGCAAAAGGAGTTGTAAGAAAGGTAAAGATTCGAGCAGATGTTCAAGCAGAAGGGTGAGTAGCAGCTCTGGCTCAAGTAACAGCAGCAATGGAGAGATGGATGAGTCACACTCTTCCAAGTCAGCCAGGAAGGACACTAACAAACAAGCGCAGAAAAAAGCCAAGGTACTTTAAGAACCCATTACCCTTGTTTTTCCCTGATTTGCATTAGCTACAAACATTTTACAGAATTTGACTTAAATTCAAATTTAACATTTACATTTAGCAGTATTAATAGCTACCAAAAACATTTTGTAAAGAAATAGGAAACAGCCTTTTTTATCCTCTATACCTACTTGAAGTTTGTTGACATTAAAGACAATCGGTTTGCTAATCAGTGAGGCTCTGTACATTCATGTGCCTCCAATCTTTCTCCCCAGACTTCAAGGAAACCAACCTCTTCTGACCTGGACAGTTCCACCAGCAGTAGTAGCACAGGAGCCACCAGACTGTCATGTAACAGGAGGAGCAGGCAGAAGGTGGGAAAAAAAGAGAAGACTGGGAAAGCCCTAGTGATGACCAGCATGCACACAAAGTAAGCAGTGTTTATTTTTTATAGATTTATCTTTCTTATCTTTGTATTTGCCATGCAGACTGACAACAAATGATGATACTATTAATATAATAAGTCTCTTGAGAGTTGAGAATATTGAAATGTCTTCAGCTGGAACAGATTGAGGGTGGATGGTTATAATATAAGTCTGAAATCATTTCCATTCATCAAGATAATGTTTCATAAAGCCCATTTGCCCCAGGTATACTTGTCCGTAGTCTTGACACTCCTGCTTAGATGCACTTTGAGTGTTGTTTAAGGTCCACCAACATGTCATAAATTCTAATGGATTCTACAGGGACCAGGAACTGGTGATTTCGGTGATGAAACAGCTGGGAGGTTCCTACCTAGAGAGGGATGTTACAGAGAGAACTACACATGTTGTGTCCGGCAGTAATCGGCGAACCCTCAATGTTCTGAGTGCCATTGCTCAGGGCTGCTGGCTGGTGTCATTAGAATGGGTGAGCTCAGACATCTTGTCATGCTGCAATTTTTTCCACTCTGAGGGAAGGTTTACATTTATTAATCAAATCCCTGCTAGAAAATAAAAGAAGATCTTCATTAACTCATCATCTTCATACATTACTGCTTTTTTTGCCCGGGTACTGTCCTCTTTTGTCAAACAAACAGTTTGTTGTAGATACTAAGTACGATCATGATATTTGAGCTGCAGTGTTGCTTCTTTAATGTCCAAAAATGTCATCCTTTTTCTGAAAGAATACGCTATGTGTGTCACTCAGGTCTTGAAGTCTTGCGAGGTGGGGCGCTATGTGGAAGAAGAACCGTATGAACTCCATGAGGCTTTTCCTGCAGCTCAGGTTAACAGTCCTTCTTTTTCCTATGTGCATGAGAGGACGTGATATATCATGTAGGTATATAGATCATATATATATACATATATATGATACATACTGGCTATGATTTAGATGGAAAAAGAAAGGTCACATACACAAGAGTAGTAAAAAAGAAGCTGTCATCTACCTGAAATATATGGAAAACCATGTGAAATGATACACCTGAAAACACAAAATAAGTAATAATTCATGTCAGCAGAATATGTACTAGTTGTAGATTGGCTGCTAGACAGAACAATACTGTCACTGGCGGACAAATTCCATAATTGTGTAATTGTACTCAAAATCTCATGCAATTTAGAAATAAATGCAGTACCCTCCTCAGGATTGTAAACAGCTATTACAGTCAAACCTGCCCAAGACGACCACCCGGGGGACCGGGAAAAAGCGGTCGATTTGGACAGGTGGTCGCTGAGAAGAGTATCGACTCAAAACATGCCCGATGCAAAGTATAAATGGTTTCCGTTGTGTTTAATGGCCAATAGCAAGCACACTGCACGCACGCAAAGAAGCAAGGTCTTTAATGTCAAATACAACATGCACACTGTAAACTGTAAATTTAACCCCAAAATCCGACGCAAACCGGCCGATTTCGGCACAAAATCGCGCTAGTTATCATCAGAAATCGATGAAAACCTCAATTTTGAAAATGATGCGGTCGTTATGGGTCCCAATTTGGGCCGGTCGCGGTCGCGTTGGCCAGGTGGTCGTTGAGAAAAGGTCGCTTAATGCTTACGTCAATGGGAAAATAAATCGGGACCGAGAAAAAGCGGTCGAAATGGCCAGGTGGTAGCTGAGAAGAGGTGGTCGCTCGGGCAGGTTTGACTGTATTAGTAAATTTCTGAGTGGACAGTGCTAATACTGTTTCCGTTTGTACTGGTGCTCCTTTGCCTATTAAGAATGACAGTTTTCTTGATGATGGTATGAAGACGACTTGAGGCATGACTTGTGCTTTTGCAGGAGGCACGTCTGGAGAGGCAGGCAGCAGAAGGCCCCTACAACCAGGACCTGTTCTCTGACTGTGGGCTCATCTATATCTCCGAACAGACATCCCCTCCATACTCCAGCCTGGTGCACCTGGTGGAGCTGTGTGGAGGGAGAATCTGTACCTCCATCAGGAGGGCCAGGATCGTTGTAGGAAACCCGCAGAGGAGGACCGATGCCTTGGTTGTTACTGAGCTCTGGGTGCTAGGTTGGTATTAACATTTCAAGTTAGAATTGTTGCAACAGTTTACATTTCATGGTATCTACATTGTGTATATAATGCCAAAATTGTCAACTTTTTTGTGCATACAAAATGTATATACTATAGGCAGATGATTGCAGGTTTCGTGTTTTGAAAACACAATTTTAATTCCATTCTGGATCTATTGTAATAGAAAATCTTAATAGATTAAAATAAAAGACAACATTTTAGATTTCAAGACTGTGTTAGCTTGTTTCCAATATACATGTACATGATAATGGCCCTAGAGCTGTTGCCATTTGTCAATGATAGACTTTGCAGTGTACAGAATTCAAATGATGTACAATGTAAATGTGAATCCACTCTCTCCTGTAGATTCCATCACCGAGCACAGGACACTGCCTCTTGACTCCTACCTCGTACAGCCGGAGAAAACAAGGCGAGCATCAAGTCCAGAGTTCTGATGTGTGAAGCGACGTGTGTCAAGTAGGGGCCATATCAATTTGCTATATGGTTTTATTTAACATTTTCAACTGTTCTTTATACATGAAATAATGATTGTTGCATCTATAAATTGTGCAAGATATCTACATTTCATCTACTTTATTATGACTATAATTGCACCTTTCATTGTGCATGTTAGCAGAATGATGTTTTCAGAGTGCAAATTTGCATGGTCTTCTATATTTTGGTACATGTATTATTCTTCCTGATATGTATTTAGATAGTCACTTTGTTGGTACCATATACATGTACTTCTCATAAAATGAATTAATACTAGCTGGAGGTACTGGCTTGAACTGCAGCAAACCAAGATATTCATTTCTAGGTGACAATTGTATTTGTAACTTTCTACATGCTGCAGAAATATTTCTGCACTTGATAAATTCATACCTACATACATACATACAGATCAAGGCTAGACATGACTTGCATTTGGACTGTATTATGTTATAGTATACAACATTTTAATGCATGTTTTGTACAATGTAATTTTGTGGAATATCTTGCATGGTTTTTATATTTCAGCCATACCATATATGGTATGGTGAAATATATTGTATTCGTAATGTTTCTTTCTTTCTTTCTTTCTTTCTTTCTCCTGTCAAATCTTCAAAGCGATTCATCTCCGTCGTTCCGTGACCGAATGACCTGAAATTTGGCACAAGGGTAGAGTGGGTCAATACCGATGTGCTTTTTTCTCATTTTTTTCATATCTGCCTCTAAAATGATTTTATTGAAGTTTAAAGGTCATGTTTTGACCAAAACGGTATATTGTGGCCCCCTGTTCCCTTGAATTACAATGGAATGACCTTAAATTTGGTGTAGATAGGCATTAGATAGTTGGTAAAATGATCCAAGTAAAATTTTGGGCACAAACTACTTTAAAATGCTTAATTTCAGCGCTTTTCTGAGGGGAAATTGGTTTTCTTTCGGCTTCCTGCCGTGAACTCCAGTGACCCCAGAGCCCACACGTGCCAGGTGCCAGCGGTCTGGGGAGAGCGAGAGATAATTACTTTATGGACGCCAGCCAATCAGCGACGAGAAAGGCGAATGCTAGTTAATATTCATAAGCGGGGCCTTGCAATCCCGTATATACAGATGCATATTACAGCCTTACAGTGGCCATATGGTCCCCTTTGCCGGGTTTGAAATTGTAGTTTGCGATGATTTGGAGTTCAGACAGGGTCATTTGAGCGGTAGCGGACGGTACGCGTGCATTGAACGTTAGTGTCGATGAATTTACCAACATTCCGCACGGCACTATCAATCATTTTCGGCAGATTTGGACAGGGAAAATTGGACGGCTTGCGTTTAGTTTTGATACGTAACGTTAAGTTTGACAGTGGCGAGAATGCATGTATTTTTTCCCGAACAAATGTAGGTACTTCTAGTGTTGTTGTTGTTCTTTTTTGAAGTAAACTTTGTACATTCAAATTGTAAGTAACTTTAAACTGCCAGAGTTTGAGCCCAATAAAACACTCTCAGTACCAGAGTATCACCACTGACCTCCGAAAAGAAACCCCCGAACAAAGTAGAAACACCTATCCTCCAGGTCTCGCACGCTACGAGCAGGAAATTATAACACTCAGACAAGATTACGTCCGATGGCTGATTGCATACAAAGTAAAACAATTTAACAGTGGTATGCAGGGGCATATACTTAACAAAGAATTCGAAGGAAAATGAAATATATAGATAAAGCAAAATCAAATTAACTTGTTGGTCCTGGGATCTTTCAGAAAAGAAATGAAGCGACAGGGTGGTAAAATTCTTGTAAAATTTCGAGACGTCTCCGTTTATGTAATGGCTCATACAAAACAAGAAGAAGATTGAAGTTTTAGCTTGAAAAAAATAACAACACTCCTACTACACAGTACCTGCACCTGACAATTATTAAAACGTATGCCCTACTTGCTTAAAAAAAGTTCACTGCAATAATAAATGTACCCACATCACAAGGAGATTATGACAGTACTTAGACCTAGTTATCGAAGTGGAAATTGTTGAATGGCGTCATGTAATTTCATGACGAAAATCTTCTGAATGGAAGATGCGTTTTTTTTCACTCTCGGAAAAATAGGAGCTGCCGCAATTCTAAAAACCAATCAGTTATGCATATGCGCTCCTGTGGAAGATTATATTCTTCCATATGGGCCCGGGGCATATTGGGCAAGCTCTGTTTTGACATGGAATCAATTCACAATATTAGTTCTCTTTTGGGGATAACTTACATTAAAATATTGCATTTTTGCGCAGGGGTGACTTGGAACAGTCCAATGTTGCGTGGGAATGGGTATGGCTGAAATATGCTGTATTTGCACCCAAGCAAATGTCGGCCTTTCTAGTTATCTTTTAATATTTTCTTAAGCTTGTTTTATCAGGCTATCCAATACATGAATATTGATATTATCAATCTAATGAACTATTGCTGCATTTAAATGGTACTTCAGAATTTCATGCGTATACACACATACACAAGCAGATCAAGGGTAAAACATGTATGACTTGCATTGGACTGTATTATGTTATACAGTATACAACATTTTATATGCATGTTTTGTACAAGGTAATTTTGTGGAATATTTTACATGGTTTTTATCCTTTATTATCTTGTTTTATAAGACTATACCATACATGAATATTGATATTATCAATCTAATGAACTAATGCCGCAAATAAATGGTATTGTTGATCATACTATATTTCATAAAATTTGGTGAGTCAAACAACATCATTTTTGATATGTTGGAACAGTTATTATGAGGGGGCATTCTTTTGTTAACTGGCATTTTAATAGTTTTTAACCAAAATAATTTCATGTAACATTAAGTGAGGACTTATTATTTGTGTGAGATTTTAACTTGAACACACAAGGCCTATCAATTCAAATTTAATACTGGGGTTTAACTTTCAAAAGGAATTCATGTACTGTATTTAAATATTTACAAAATTATAATAGTGCCAATACTCCAATACTCCTAGCATACATAAGGAATTGCATATGTTACAGCAGAATGGACGACCAGTGAATAAAAATATGTATACAGTTCTTGCAGACTGTGTTCACAATAATTTTACCTCAAAAGTTTTGATGACAAATAAATTATACTCTGCTGTACTATCGGGATTTTCCTTTTGCAGGTATGTCAACATTACAGATGGCAAAATTCTAATACTATATGACTGTTTATTTATAGTCATTTAGTAATAGTAAAGGTTGACAAGTTGCTAAGGGGCTCAAACCTACATTTTGTATGTCACTTCTTCCCATGCTCAAGAGATATCAAAACCATAAGTTCTGCTGCATTACCATAACCATAAGAGGAGGGGCGATTTTATATCATTTTAAACTCTCATCATGATCAAAACCTACATGTAACTACATAACAGTTACTACATACATAATCTGATGGATAAACTTCTCCAAAAGCCAAAAGGAGAAGAGGCTGGAGAGGAGAGAGAACTTATCGAGTCTGAAACTGGTTTACCTGTGAAAGAACTAACTGAAGTCATGCTCAACAGGAATACTGGAAGCAGAACGTTGTCAGTGCTTCAACTTGATCGAGTATGACAAAAGAAGATTATGTTTAACTTGGATCTTGGATCTTTGTAACTTATATAAGAGTAAATTCTGAGCCATAGAAATCCACAGCAGTCTGGAAGTAACCAAATTTGCCCCTTTATTAAAAAAAGATAAACGAGAAAAAGTCACACAGTACAGTATTTCACCTTATCAACTACCATGCATGTTAATCACTTAAAGTTCTAGGTAGATTTTGAAGGGTTCCTAAGACCTTGCTAAGACTTGAACTCCTAATCATTTTAAAATATTTACTATCCACAATATGTGGAGCATATCAAGCTAACAAAAATTCATAAAGACATAACTTCTTTATATAATACTTAATTATATTCTGTCCACGGTTCTCGCCAGTGCAGCTAATCAATGGGGGTGGCTATATGTTGTGACTTGCATCATCTACACTGTGATTTGAACCCCTGGCTTCAACCAGTGTAGAGGACTTCTCTGTTGTTTTGTAATAAATGTGTTGCCCTTATTTCATAAAATGTGGCCCTCAAAATGAGGAAAAAGTGTCCCATTCATGATGCAAAAAATGAAGCAATTCTATCCCCTTGGCAAGCTGAAACGGATGAATTTGTCATCCTGAATGCCCAAACCGATTTTTTAAACCTCCTTGCGAGGTGGATCTTTAATGGTTTCTAGTTATCCTAAATTGCGAATTGTCATCATGAACGCAGGAGCGGTGTAGATTCGGATTACATCCGACACTTGCATTCATAGTTGGTGGCATCACAGCAAAAAGTGACATTTCCAAAGCCATGAAGGAACGTGGCTTCCTCAAGACATTCGTTCAGTTCCGATCAAAGACCAATAATATGCATTAGTAAGTGCAGAATCACAACAACCTCAGCAGCTCAGAGGTCATATCACCATGCATTACCATGCCTTTTCAAGGAACTGAAACGGTTTGCTCGTGGGTGCAAGTTTGCATCGCAAAGTTACGCAAAATGCAAACCATTTGCTGTCAGGCCAAATGGAAACGTTTGATTTTTTTCATCATCAACAGGGCCTTAGACCTCGTTTGCATTAAAAAAAAAGCAAGCAGATAAATGTGCAATCTGATTAAACTGCAATTCTCCATTTTTTTTAATGTGAACACTCTAGTCGGCTTAGATTTTTACTGATCCGACTCCTCGTTTGCAATCCATCTGCGCAAGGTGTAATAGTAAAGTTCCAATTTGCCCCCAGTTGGAAGTTTTCTATCCAGGTACAAGGAGTCAAAGTTTGCGTAGTCCGGGAGCCAAAACACGCCACACTGACAGCTTTGCTCACATTACTTATTTTTGTGCCTATCAATGATGCCTGGAAAACAAGTTAGAGTGAAGACATTCTTTTAAACCAGATTGCAAAATTTGTATCCAGATCATCCACTTGTTTTTTTGAGTGTGAATGGGGTCAAAGGCCAGGTGGGGAATCGCAATCAGCTTGGATTGTGTGCAAGTAATCGGATTGTCTGAAAATGGGTGTGAATGCATTTTTTAAATTGGATAGCAAAATTTTGATCAGAATCATGTTAAATCTGCTTGTTCTTTTTGAGAGTGAATGAGGTCTTAGGTGTAGGTGTGTGTCACATTCACGGGGGAGGATGCCCCTAGACCCCTGTACAGTGCTCACACCTGAACCACTTGCCACATGGCTTTGCTGCGCTAAGATGCCCCCTTTGATGTAAACAAATCCTGGTGAGAACCCTGCTGTCAATTATAATGTAGGAAATACAACATCATGATGGTAACTTAAAACCTTCTAACCCATAATATAACATCTCTTCTCTACTAATCATCAAATAATATTGAAAAAGTAAGTTTTCCAAAGTAGCCATCTACATTGTAGGGCTACACTAAAAGTACAAATAACGATTGTTTTCCTTCCACCATCTAGTACACATACTGTATTTATGCTATAATTTGCCACCACCACGCTAAAATTAATGAGGTCCACTATGCTAATTTTCAACTACCTGGACAGTGCTACTTTGCTATCATTTACTTGTCGAAAAATGTCTAATCAAGTATGAAAAATTATAATGTGTCACTACAAACTGACTAAAAAGTCCTTCAAATTACACGTGTTGCTAACAGAGTTACACTAAGTCCCCTCATGCATACCGTTATCATGCCGATGTTTTACATTTTCAAAATCTCACTGTGGAAGGGCCAAGACCACCCTTCCACATCATCCTCCTAATACCATTACGCTAAAATAAAATCCTGGCTAGAAACCTGGCCTTATGATATTAAGCTTTATCTTATTAATGTTTTAGCCTAATAGGAGAATTAGTAATCAAGGAAGCTATGAGGTTGCTGGACACTTAATATTTGGATAGTACAATATTTTGCAGTGTAAGCATCGGTCGCATCAGAATGATTCTCTAGAATTGTCTATCTTTTAACCTGAGAGTATTTACAAATGTAACTACTGTAAATACAGAAATATTTGCAGTGTTTTTAGTGTGTTCCCAGTGACTTCACTGCAAAAATGCTTGTTCTGTCTTCTGCCCACCT
The DNA here is from genome assembly GCF_000003815.2 of Branchiostoma floridae. NCBI lineage: Eukaryota > Metazoa > Chordata > Leptocardii > Amphioxiformes > Branchiostomatidae > Branchiostoma > Branchiostoma floridae. The sequence goes on along the minus strand of NC_049980.1, from coordinate 23,759,206 downwards.
AGACCTAAAATTGTTTTAACTGTGAACTTAAAAAAAACAGCAAACACTCTATTTGCTCCCTATACTGCAAAATCAAATACCTGCAAACTTAAATGCAGTTACAGTGTCATTTGGGATTCCATAGACGTGATGTTGATATCACATGACAGCTTGGCGCCTTCTGGTGTGGTACCTTGGCAGGTGTAGGTGCCTGCCAGGTCAGGGGTCATGGCATCTATCTTCAGCTCTTGGGTCCGACCGGACGTACGGACGTGGATGCCTTTGTTTTGAGGCAGGGGTCCATCATTCAGCAACCAACGGGCATCATCAACTTGAAAAAGAACAAGAAAGTATTTTGAAACATAGCCCTTAGCACAGCATTAGCTGTATTGCCTTTTGGCAAAGCTTTAATTGAGGATCATGTGATGTAGTTTGGACTACCCTGTGCTGTAACAGATTCATTCGTCACCACAATATCACCAATGAAACTAATCAATAGTAGAATACCATGCCCAAAACACAAATGGCCATGTAATGACACTTTATCACAACACATGCATTTTCCTCCATTTGTTAAATGGTCGCTCAAGTCAAAATGAAAAAAAGTTAAAAGATCTAGAACAGACTATTTTTTGTATGATGTATGACTCTTTCAGCAACAAAGTCCACCTAGAAAGCAATGGACACACCTTCTCCATTGACCTCCAGGATAACTGGTTGTCCAATCTGAACCATTGCAGAAGCACCTGACTTGATGGAAGCGTCACTGAAGAACAGACCCTTGTTTATGGTTGTTTGCTTACTTTGCTGGTTGATGAAGATCTCTCTCTCATCTGTTGGGTCAGTACATGGTTAGAAGTGATGTAGAGCAAGAAAATCTCTCAAGATTAAAATAGAAATGTTAAAAATGCTGATAATAGTTACAGTATTACTGGTAGGCAATTGACAAGATAAAAACAAGATTCAAGAAAATAAAGCAATACGCACTAAAAAGCTCCACAAGGTGAGCCTGGCTTTGATTCTGTCGGAGAGCGTCAAGGAACACTGAGAATTGATCGTCATTACGAGACTGTAGCAGATGGATGATGCGTCTGTTCTTCTCCTCGCGAGAGTGTGCACTCGCTACATACTCAGTCATGGCACTGGTGAACACCTGGTCAGTACATTAGACAAATCTTTTTATTTTTGTACAGGAATGTTTAAGTTGGAAAACTGCAACAAATGAATGTGGTCAACGCAAGCTTAGATATTCTTATTAAGTTAACTTTTCAATAGCAAGGGTAAATGGTGTAGACAGCCTCAAGTCAACCAAACACACTTATGCCACACCTTCACAGAGGTCACGCTCGCTCGCTACTAGGAAGATGTTGGAATTTGTTCTAAAGATGCTGGACTGTAGGAATGAAATTTATCAACTTGAATGATAAGTTGGTGATAATCCTTCAGATGAGAATTCAATTTACTTTTGAAACATTTATTTGCTTACCTTCCGTTTGGAGAGATGGGCCAGTGTTATGTCAGGGTCCATCCTCTCCACCAGGATGGACTGATGCTGCATCAGCTGCTCCCGTCGGTACACAGACAGCCTCACTACTAAAGGTACAGAGGTTCAATTTCTTTATTACTCCAAATTCAAGCTTAAAAGTCAGGTAGATGTAGAGTTAATATCATTTCCTTACAAGGGCATTCAAGCAAAAAAAATTGCTACATCGATTATACAAACAGCTACCGCGAAAAGAAAGGAACGCGCATCATCGCGCAATGGAATACAGACATGCCAAACCACATACGATTGCTGCAAATGGAACATAGAGATATTGGTACGAACACTCAACGCAAAAACGGTTCACAATACTTTGTCGACGGAGGTTACCCTCCAGTCACAAATTAATTAAGGGAACAGTGAAAGAACAGACTATTCTTATTGTGACCCTTTCGGCAACATATATGTAGTCCACCTAGAAAAGTAATGGACACACCTTGTCCATTGACCATTCCAGAAGTGTCGTCAGTGAAATACAGACCCCCGTTTACGGTTGTTTGCTTACTTTGCTGGCTGATGAAGGCCTCCTTCTCACCTGTTGGGGCAGTACATGGTTAGAAATGATGTAGAGCAAGAAAATCTTTCAACATGTAGATGGGTATAAATGATACAAATGCTGACAATAGCTACAGTATTACTACTGGTAGGCATCTGACATTGTCTTACCTGACTTTTAGCAAGTGTAGTGGATTGGAAGATTTCACCTTTCCAAGTTTCAGTAACTGTCATGATTTTATGCATGTAAACCTATTCTACACTCACACCTCACATTTAAAGCCACACTCAACCAGGTCACCAGTAGCAAGACAGTCCTTACTGCCTATGCATTTAATTGATGCAATGTGCAGATGTATCTCAGGGCCTAAAACATACAGGACTGACCTGTCGACACTGTTGAGATTGTCTTCTTGCCAACACCGTTCCATTGCACCTGTGACTGCTGCTTCTTCTGGCCCGACAGAACTTGAGGGAAGAACACATTAACTGGTTGTTAGTATTGTCTACCATTATAGAATCTTAATCTATCAAGGCTGTATCCTGAGGACCATAAGACATGTAGTATGATATAGGTGAAAGGTCACAAAATTCCATGTCTTTCTTGTTATGATTAGTATTGGCATTTTCTTACATTTATTAGCCAAGGTAAGGAGGTTTAGGTCACGGTCACGTTTGTCATGCGATCATCGTGCGATTGGATAACTTGGAACATTTTTTGACAGCCATACATGTGTCCTGCAAAGATTAGCTGCTTGGTACCTACAACAATGTCTTAGATCCTTGTCAATGATTGGTTGCAGCCTGCTTAACAATCCTACGGTATTAAAATCGTAAGATGAGCGCAAGACATGTAACAGCACCCTCAACGGTTTATTAAAGTTCTCCTGAGCAACTCTTTCCCTCTCTGTGACATTCCTCTGATTATCAACAACTTGACTTTGAGCTTTTATGACTTTGTTAATGTGACTGGAAAGAACCAATTATAGAGCTGTAGGTTTCCTTACCCTTTACAAATGATAAATTTAACTTACTGTTAGTGATACATACAATGTAGCAAGGACCTGACCACACAATGAAAGTATAAATGTTAACTGTAAGAGATTCAGATATGCAATACATACTAAAAGGTTCCACAAGGTGAGCCTGGCTTTGATTCTGTCGGAGAGCATCGAGGAACACGGAGAATTCATCGTCATTACGAGACTGTAGCAGATGGATGATGCGTCTGTTCTGCTCTTCGCGAGAGTGTGCACTCGCTACATACTCAGTCATGGCACTGGTGAACACCTGGTCAGTACATTAGACAAATCCTTTAATTTTCGTACAGGAATGTTAGCAGTTGGAAAACTGCTACAATTGAATGTGGTCAATGCAAGCCAAAATATTCTATTTATTTGGTTTTTGGACAACTGATAATTAATTGCCTTGTATCATCTTCTGCATCAGCTCTAGAGCCCACCCTTTTTATTTCCAATTATTAGGAAGACGTTGGAATTGTCTAGCTCCCTTTGCTTTAAAGATCCTGAACAGTAGGAATAGTATTTATCAAATTGAATGATACTGCCTGGTGATAATATTTCAGATGTCAATTTACTTTTGAAACATTTAATATTTGATTACCTTCCGTTTGGAGAGATGGGCCAGTGTTATGTCAGGGTCCATCCTCTCCACCAGGACAGACTGATGCTGCATCAGCTGCTCCCGGCGGTACACAGACAGTCCTAAAGATAGAAAGGTTCTTTTTTTTTATTACCTCAAATTCAAACTTAAAAGGCCAATTTAGTTATGATCATCTAGTTTCAGGCCACACTTGGGTAAGGCCTCTGACCATAAGTAAGTCCTGGACATAATGCCACATGCAGGGTTTTGTCCAGTATCGTAAGAATAAGAAGAAGGTAAATGTAGAGTTCAGAACATTACAATCATTGATGTGTAGTTGACAAACTATTAAAATACCTTGGCAATTCAAAATCTTGAAATGAACTCAGTTACTCATAAATCTGAAAAGCAAGTGACATATTCCATTTCCAGTCTGAAGAAGATAAGTTAATTTGATACAAAATGTGCCTGTTAGGATTATAGGACCACTTGCATTACATTTTGACTAATTTTTTAAAAGATTGTACTAACCTCGCCCTTCCAAGGTGTCTGCCAGCCAGTACAGCTTATCCTTCCTCAGTGCAGTGCAGTATCCATTGAAGGCCTCATTATCTCCATACATTGTCAGGCTGTCCACAATCTTCCTGTTATACCCGTCTTGGGTATGCTGACTGAAACACAGGCATCAAGTGGGACCAATAGAATCCAATAATGCCAGTAGGTTCACTGCTCATTGTGAAATGGTACATGTAGTAGCAATTATAGCAAATGCTGGTTTCTTTTGATGGGAAAGTTGTTGAAAGAGGAAAGGGAGGGAAGATAAGAAGAATTGTACCATCACTGTAGATATATAAAGAAGCAACTGTTCTGAGAGGTCAATTATGAGAATTTGAGTTTATCTAACAAGTTGATCATAAATCAACATGTATGCCAGAATGACTATAGATTAGTAACAAGCCTGTGAGGAATGACCCATTGTCTACCCTTCACTCCCCTGACTCTAATTTTACAAACATATGAAATGCAGGTCTTACTTGGTGATGTTCTTGATCACGCTGTCCGGAAGTGCGTTTGTGGAGGACAGGTGCATAGCTACCCGGTCAGGACGTTTCACGTGTTTAACAGCGTCAGGTCGGTACAATTTCAGCATCTCTCGGTGGTGTTTATCCATGTCTGCGGGAGAAAGGTCTCAAAGTGGGTTTAAGATACCAGACACACATACATTTTTGTAGAGTATGAGCATGATACATGTATCGGAATTTCTATTTACAGATTTCTTTAGATATCTCAATCCATTGAATAGTAAGTAACTGTTCTCTGAATACTGGAATTGATTTCAGCTTGATGTGAAATGGATTACACATGTTATATTCAGCTAAAAATTTCTCCTAACGCCACAAAAAGAAAAGGCACATCACAAAGCAAAAACTTCTTCTTTCTTTCTTCTTTGAATAACAAGATCCCAAAACATCACATATCACAATTACATGTTTACCAGGCTATATTTACACGTCCATTCCTTGACAAAGACTGGAGTTGATCAGTCACACTGTTCAACTTTATCCAGAATGTCTTCCACCAGCACAGATGAACTTTCAAGTTAAGATGAAGCATGACTACCATTTTGTCGTTAGCACTTAAGTTACTAAGGTTTAATTTTTACTAAGGTCACCTGCTGGTCCGATATATCCAGGTCCTGGTTTTGATTTACCGGTACCACGTCCTCCAAAACACCTTGTCCAACAGGTGCAGCAGGGGCAGTATTTTCCACACAACCCCAGCCATAGGCAGCAGCAACAACACTGGGTGATCAACGACAGTAAGTATCCAAAACCTTGAAATTTGGCAGCTAGTAAGCTGCATTAATTACATGACTTGGCATTGATTACATGACTGCACAATTACATACATTGGCAAACAAGCAAAGAGAGAGAGACAAGTAACTGAGCAGTATACATGTATCTGCCACTTGGTCAGGGCTGTCTATCAAGATTCTTTTACATTTCTCCTACATCTGTCTGGAAGTGCATATGTCAGACAGTATCCCCCATTAAGGTCTTGATAAACCATTTTACAACATCCCACTGTTACATATACTTAATAGGTTACACTTGCAAATGCATGAAGAAACTAGAGTTCGGCGACCTCATACCTCCATGAAAATTTAGAGCTTTCGTAACTTTCAGGCAATTGACTAACACATTAACATAATTTATGCATGGTGTTGTTCATCATTGACTAACGTACACATGTCACAGTTATAAAATTCCCATTATTAATCATAAAGCGGTTTTGCAATTTTTACATAAATTATGCAAATAAGTTCCTCATTACCATATTTGGTATCTGCTTATATTCCACCTATCGTAATTAACATGTGTTACATGTATTGAGGTCCAGTTATTGACAACAATGGAACTATACAATTTCCTCATTAATTATGCAAATTAAGTCCTCATTTGCATAACATGTATATCATTATGAACATCTTTGCCTAAGCTACCCGCATGCCTAAAATGCAGGCAATCCATTGTTTCTTTCTGCAGTTATCCTCTTTGGAGTGTCTTGACAAAAACACCCATGCAGTTCCACAATTAAATGTTAGGGGGCTGAAACTTGCTCCAATGTTTCATGACACCAAAAGCTATCTACCACCAAAATATCAAGACCATAGCATGTCTGGAACAAGAGATACATTGAAAAAAATGCTATGATAGAATATTATCATTAATTATGTAAATGTACTCCTGTTTTGCATAATTAGTATCTTATCTTGTAAAACATTGTCTAAGGTACCTACATACCAAAAATGATGAAAATCCGTTGTTCCCTTCTTGAGCTATCGTCTTCAGAAGTTTTTGACAAAAATGCCCCTGCTTTCCCAAAACTAGACGCTAGGGGGCCCAAACTTATGTCACTTATTTCTGAGCACAAGAGCTATCTAAAACTTCAAAATCGTGACCATAGCTTGCTCAGAACACGAGATAGAAAACCCGGAAGTTGCGCTGCAGTACCAAGGGAAGCCGCTAGGGGGACCAAAATCTAATCATTTCCAGCTTTCATCACACCCTACCAACACACCAAGTATGAAACCAATCCACCAAGCCGTTCTTGAGTTATTTTGTTTACACACAGACACACAGACAAACACAGGGTAAACTAGAGTTCGGCGACCTCATACCTCCATGAAAATTTAGAGCTTTCCTAAATTTAATGAAATTGACTAACACACAGACATAATTTATGCATGGTGTTGTTCATCATTGACTAACGTACCCATGTCACAATTATAAACTTCCCATTATTAATCATAAAGCGGTTTTGCAATTTTTACATAAATTATGCAAATAAGCTCCTCATTACCATATTTGGTATCTGCTTATACTCCACCTATCATAATTAACATGTGTTACATTTATTGAAGTCCAGTTATTGAAAACAATGGAATTATACAATTTCCTCATTAATTATGCAAATTAAGTCCTCATTTGCATAACATGTATATCATTATGAACATCTTTGTCTAAGGTACCCGCATGCCTAATATGATGCCAATCTGTCAATCCTTTCTGCAGTTATCCACTTTGGAATGTCTTGACAAAAACGCCCCTGCAGTTCCCAAATTAAATGTTAGGGGGCTAAAACTTACTCCACTTCGTCATGACACAAAAAGCTATCTACCGCCTAAATGTCAAGACCATAGCATGTTGGGAACAAGAGATACATTGAAAAAACTGCTATGATAGAATATTCTCATTAATTATGCAAATGTACTCCTATTTTGCATAATTAGTATTTCATCTTGTACAACGTTGTCTAAGGTACCTACATACCAAAAATCATGAAAACCCTCTGTTCCCTTCTTGAGTTATCCTCTTCAGAAGTTTTTGACAAAAATGCCCCTGCTATCCCAAAACTAGACGCTAGGGGGCCCAAACTTATGTCATTTCTTTCTGAGCACAAGAGCTATCTAATACTCAAAAATCGTGACCATAGCATGTTCAGAACACCGAGATGGCAAAACCGGAAGTTGCGTTGCAGTACCAAGGGGAGCCGCTAGGGGGCCCAAAATCTAATCATTTCCAGCTTTCATCACACCCCACCAACACACCAAGTATGAAAACAATCCATTTAGCCGTTCTTGAGTTATCTTGTTTACACACAGACAGACAGACACACAGACACACAGACAAACACAGGGTAAAATATAACCTCCATGACATTTCATGGAGGTAAATATAACCTCCATGACATTTCATGGAGGTAATAATCTAACCAGTAGGATCAGCAACAGCAGGAGCACAAATAGCAGTGGGAGTAGCCAGGCCAGCAGAGTGTTGGTGGATCCTGTAGTTCTGACACCAGATCCGCCACGGTCCTCTCCAAATTTTGTCCATGGACCCCATGCACCTTCATCATTCTTTGCACGAACCTGGGTAGAACAAAAGATGTTAGAATGTCAGTTATCATTTGTAAAAAAAAAAACAGACTAAAAGCTGGAAGAAAATCGACAGGCTTATATCTGCAGCCTGTTTGCACAGTAGAGAGCCCATCTAGCTTAACCCTGTAGCGGTAATGTAAAAATCAGACATATTTCTGGCATACCACACTAGCTAGATGAAAGAAAAATCCTCATTCTAATCCGCCTTTTATTCTCCCTCAAATCGGCCTCCAACATAATGTATGCTTTCATCTCGGCGTTTCATCTCATTCAGGTGAAATTGTTTTTGAAACTGTTTTAAACAGTCGACAGTTTTTTTCGTACCCGGTATGTGTAACCATCTGAGTTGCCATTCAACCCATCAACACGAGCTGTTGTCTCCCCAGGACCAACATCAATGGTCTTTGTGTCTCCTCCACTCTTCCGGGTGGCCTGCGCCTGATACCCGCCTATTGTACTACTGTCAAAGTCTTGGGGTACGTCCCAGCCTAGCACAGCGTAACCGTCCCCACTTTCTGTCAGTCTCATGTTTCTCACATAGGATGGAGCTGGAAAGAATTAAATAGTCATTCGGGTCTATCAAACCCTGATAGCCCACACAAGTGTACATCGATCCTCTGTAATTTATCAGTCTAAGATTTTCCATATACGATGGAGCTGGAGAGAATGAGGCGTTCCTTCATGCAACTAGATAACCTGTCTTTGGTTGCCCTTAAGTAACCATGGCTCATTGTTCTTGTTGAGCATTTTCAACTTACTTTGTCCACGTGCTTTGATTTATGTCATGAAAAATTATGATTGGAACTAGAGAACACATTAACTAGGTTAATTTCCACTGTAGTGATGATAAATGAATTGTGTTTTGGGGGTTGCACATGTATATATGGGTACCATCCATGTCTGTAGTTAGAGTTTACACAAGGTCTCACACTACGTACTAGTACTAGTAGGTGTTTTTGAAATCCTGATTGTATCAATCTCTCAGCTTTAATCGTCAGCTTGTATCTATTTCCATGCAAAACTGTTACCTCCAAATGTTGTCCATGGACCCCATGTGCCTTTATCATTCTTTGCACGGACCTGGGCAGAAAAAAAGATGTCAGAATGAGTTATCATCTAAAAAAAAGATAAAAAGCTGGAAGAAGATTGACAGGCTTATATCTGCTGCCTCTTTGCACAAGAGAGGGCCCAAACTATTCTTGAGGAAGCTGCTTCTCCTTCCCTTATAATCCATATAAGCCAGCTTACCCTATAGCGGTAATGTAGAATCAGACATATTTGTGGCATACCACACTAGCTAGAAGAAAACAAAATCATCATTCTAATCTGCCTTTTATTCTGAATTCTCTCTCAAATCCCCCCAACATAATATATGCAGTCACCTCAATTCATCTCATTGGTGGAATTGTTTATGACATTTTAAACAGTTTGTCTTACCTGGTATGTGTAACCACCGGAGACACCATTCAAACCATCAATCCGTGCTGTTGTCTCCGTAGAACCAACATCAATGGTCCTTGTGTCTCCTCCACTCTTTGGTATGGCCCGCACCTGATACCCGCCTATGTCATCGCTGTCAAAGCCTTGGGGTACGACCCAGCTTAGCACAGCGTAATTGCTCCCACTTTCTGTCAGTCTAATGTGTCTCACATAGGATGGAGCTGGAAAGAATAAAATAGTCATTCAGAATAAAATAGTCACACATGTAATCAGTCCAAGGTTTTCCAAGTACCATAGAGCTGTTGAGAATGAAGACTTAGTACTGAATTCCTTCAGGTAACCCAATAACCTGTCTGGTTTGGTTGCTAAAGTACCATGGCTCAATTTGTTCTTGTTGAGCATTTCTAACTACAGGCCGTCCACGTGCTTTCATACGAGGGATCACTGTTGTTGTTTATATCCGGGGTATTGGGCGGTTGATGCCTACCAGAACGTCAAAAGATTGGATTAAGAATTAATATTCAAATTAGCAGATCAAATTACTGGTTAATATGTAAATCAAGCTTTTGCCAAACACCTGCTTTTGCCTACCACTGCGTCACCGTGACATCATCGCGATCGCTTGTATTTATGTTATGAAAATTATAATTGGACCCTTTTGAGAGGACACATTAGCTTGTAACCTTTTTTTAGGTTAACCCCCATTGTTCATATATCATCATTGTAATGATGATATATGAACTGTGTTTGGGGGCTGCACATGTATATGGATTATGGGTACCATCCTCATTAGTAGTAAGCTAATATGTCTAGCTCTCACAGTACGTACTGTTTTTGAAATCCCGATTGTGTCAGTCTCTCAGCTTTAATCGTCAGCTTGTATCTATTTCCATGCAAAACTATTACCTCCTGCGCGAAGTTCTGCGAAGCTTGTGCTTGTTTTCCTGCCGTACATGTTTGTTATTGTGCACTGATAGGTGCCGCTATCTTCATGAGTCACGTCGCGGATTTGAAGTGTCGCTGTATTTCCCGTTTCCGTCATCCTGTACCTGCCTCCTTCTGTCAGTGTCTACATAAAGCAGAGAGAGGTTGCATGTTGCGATGATACTGGAGTTTCGTGTATACAACAAAGTTCTTATTTTTACCTGACAAAGTTTTGATTGTCCTAGTCCTTCTACTGTCAGTTCCATTGGTAAGAAGAAGATTGGACTATAATGATTAAATGTCACATGATTTAACAACCCGATGAAATTACTCATGAAAATTAATAGAAGATTTTGAACAATCTTATAGATCTATGCCTTGATTCTGCGACACTGAATTCTGTTACTTGTTTGCAATATCTATGTTTCAACCGTACCACAGGTGTGGGTTAAAATAACTCTTTTTCCTGATTATATTTCAATCTGAAATCTGAAAAATCTTCCCTTTCCTGATGTTTCTTCTCCTGTCAAGAAATTTGGCTTCGTTTGCCACGATCACAATCCAAGGAATAGGGATGGAAAGAATCTGATGATGATTCAGAAGGCATAGGTGTGCATTACTTATCTACCCAAAGGACACATTAGTCTATTTTTGCATGAGATGGGAAATGGTTGAAATACATGTATGCTGTATTGGCTTGCATATGTTGCTGTCTAGTTTCTATGAAGGCTATATGATTTCCCCGTTCTTGTTCATTTCACGTGAGTATTGTGTTGTTTTGAAGTATAGACTACGAACCATAGTGTTATGCAGCCAGAAGACGTCCACAGCCCCTGAGCTCTCCCAGGCGACTTCCCACGTCACCGTCTCCCCCAGAAGCAGGTGGTAGTTGTTATGGGACAAACCCTTTGAAAACACGGGTCTTCCTGTAGGGAGTAAAAAAAGTCCCATTCTTTTTAGACCACTGTAGTGACTAAGGGTAGCGATGATATTGGAATGATGTGAACAGTGATGTTTAGGGCTTTACACATTTTGTTATCATACTTTTTAACAAGAAGCAACAAGCGACTAGCTAGATGGTTACTAAAGTCACTACTGAACATTCGGAAAGATAAAAGGAAGGGGTTCATTGCATGATACGTGCCATGTTGTTTATGTTACGTAAACCTTCTCTTTCCTCAAGACTTTTTCTAATTAAAAAACAAATTGCCCTGTCGCTTCTCCATTTTTCTCTAAAATAACCGGGAAGGAACAATAAGATTGGTTACTATCCTGTGATAAAATGTTACACGGAACAGCCAATTACGAAAGAAACAGATTGTTACATTTTGTATTTGAAAAAAAAATTAAATTGATTGATCATAATCATATAGTCATTATGTGGCAGTAGTAGGAAATCCACATAGGGTGTGTAATGTCTTACTATTGACAATGAGTTGAGTTCTCTGTGATCGTGTCCCCAAACTGTTGGTAGCGGTGACCTCATAGAAGCCTGCGTCTGCCTCCTCGATATCAGTGATGGTCAAAGCTCTGTTGAAGTTTTCCATTGTCAGTCTAGCGGCCGGCGGCATAGCAACTACATTGCCTTGTGCATCCACACGCCGCCACGACAAGGTCGGTATGGGGCTACGATGGAACAGGATCGATGAGAATACAGGCTTGTGGCATATTTGAACAGGGTGGGTGGTAAGTAATGGGGGTGATGTAAGGAAAAGCAACATGAAAACATACTTTTTTTTAATGAAATCTTTGTGATTAATAAAAATAATGTAATACTGTTATTAATGTCATTTACCAATGGTATACGCATTATACTCATGTAGATGCCAGGTATATTTATCAATATTGGTAAGGACTGAAAATTAATTTCTTTCTGATTTATACGGTCCTAAAAACTCAGGGTCGGTAAGTAGGGATTTGCATTTATTCAGATTTTGAGCAAAGTGATCCAACAATTACAGTTTAATTGTGTAAAACTGAAATGCAGCAGGACACTGGTATTGCCAACATCATATTCTATAGGTGCAAGCTTGATATTATGTAACATATCAAAGGGCCCTACATATGTTTTGTGGGTCATTTTACAATTCTTATCACTTTGAAAAATGAGAAGAACATGTTGGAAAGCAAAAAGACTCAAGGGTCTGCAGGTTTTTGCTAAGGTCGATTGGGTAACTGGAAAAACAACTGTTACAATGATATTTGTTTTGAGGGCTAAATGTCACTTTCAGTTGTAGTACAAGTATGTAGAACAGCCAGTGCAGCTATAAAAATGGGATTGTGAGGAAATGTCGACTCACTTCCCATAGGCGAAACCCTCCATCAGGACGGTGGCATGGGCCATGGACGAAATGGAGTTTCCCTCGTTAAGAACCAAGAAGGGAGCCGATTGAGGTGGGGCTGAAGATAAAGAACACCTCGATTTAGTAAATGGTCGTGCATAAGTTTAGTTCATTCCTCTGCTGATATACAGAAAGGAAACTGCTACAATCTACTATTATATTTAGTATTAGCAAGGAGGTTAAAATATATATATTAGTCAAATTGAAAATTGTCAGGTCTTAAAAGAGGTTTATGACAACGAAAAACAATAGATGTGTTTCCGTATAAAAATCTGCAGCAAGATGCAGATAATTTTGCAAACTCAACCATGAGGCATCGACACCCTGGATCTCTGGAAGTCATTACGTACTTTGAGCTGTAACCGAGAATGAGACTGTTGGGCTCAGGTGTTGTAAGGGAGACTTCTCGCCTAAAGCCAGTCGCACCAGACATTGGTAGTCTTCCGAATCGTTTGGTTCTGCACGGGCGAAGTACAAATCCCCTGTCCTTATGGACGCATACACTCGCTGGTCGGTACTTGCGAAGGCTGGGGCCAGCGAGCCTGATTCCACCCAGAAGAAAATAAGGCCTGGAGATGTGTGGACAACAAAATGCTGTAACTGCTGGCACAGTAAGCACAGGGTTATTCTTCCAATTGGTGTCTTCTGGGTGTTTGATACGCTTGGAAGAGAGGACGGACTAGAAAGAGTATTCAAATTGACAAAGAAATTTGAAATAACATCAGGCAATTTATAAAAGATTTTTATGAGAGAATTGATAAGATGAATGATACACAACTGTTACAGGAATACTGGTTTACTTGCACCTCATCTGTTAGTGACTTTGATAATATGAGGTTGGTTAGCAAGATAGGTTTGTAGGTTGGTAGAAAGCACAACTTTAACCCAGGAGCCCAAAAAGGAACTCATGAAGGTAGTGAAGTACCTGGAAATGATACTGGTTTCTGGCATTGGAGCACCGCACCTTCGCCTTGACTCCCAGATACAGATGGCCGTGGAGCCGGGTCAAATGGGTCTGAATCTGAAAAAGCGTGGCAATGAAAAAGCATTGCCATGGCGACGGTAATATCGTTTGTCTTTGTTATACATGTATGTGGTATCTTGATAGAGATGATTGAGGAATTGTATGCTTGATAAGTCATGGTCATGTTCCGGGCTGTATGTGCTAGTGTCGTAGTGTCGCGTCACGTTGTCCTTGATGTGCTGTGTAGTATGATGTTGTTAATGGTGTGGTTTAGATGGTGTTGTATATGGATTGGTAGCAAGGTCTGTATTATTAAAGTGAACATATTGTCACCTGTGTAGAATCAAATACATAGATGCGGTCTGTTGTAATCTATCACAATGTTCATGTGAAACCGTCTGTAATTTGCCGATGACAACAAATACCAAGATTTTGGAAACAACTGCAACATTGAGGTATGTGCTTTTTCTGTACACCTTAAGTACATCGATATAGATACGCGCATAAAAGGAATGCAAAACGTATTAGTCCCTACAATCTTATGTCTGTGCGTGTGAGTGAACCCCATTATCATATGAGCTTTTATGTTGTACTGTTACGTCCATAGCGACTTCTCTGAGCGGACCAAAGGTACACATGGCTGTACGCCAAGGTGATCATGGCCAACAGGAAGGATGTCGCTTTGTAACATGGTCCATTGCGGTGTGGAAATGCTCAGATCATATGCAGCAATGAAATATAACGTTACCCAATTAGTGTAATTTGCAATGTTATAGATTCTAATTACAGGGGGACCGCAAAATTCCACCGCAGATTTGTACTTTAGACAAACGACAACCTTAGCTGAACGCGCGCGCAATTACGGCATTATTTAAACGTCTCGTTTGTAAGATGCATATAACCTCGCACAAGTTAAATATTACCATAGAGAAATATCAAAACAATTAACAAAGTTGAAATTAGAAAGTTTATTTCAAGCATGCTACATGTTACATTGATATTGTGCAATAATCTGCGCCTGGCCAGATAAGTGTTGGGTTTCGGGTAATCCATTTTATGTCATCGGTTCCAAGGAAGCAAGGTATCTGGCCAACGCCGCAATGTTGACATAGGTGTATGAATAAGCCATTCTATAACATCTGCTTAAAGATCAAGAGCTGAACGACCTTCTGTGACATACAGGCAGATACAACCAAGTTACGGTAGTTTGGTGCTTGCGGGTAAAAACTTCTCGGTTCCGTTGAAATACGGGTCAAAGATTTGGCGTTTCGTGGATCTTTAAACGTGCCAGCTGTGATTAAAACGCAAACGGACACTCCTTCATCGGGGACTTCCAACTTTGGAATAGTCTCCGCGAGAGTAGGACTTGATTATGATGCAGAAGCCACTGTTCATACCGACTTAGTTTTGTTCCGTGCTACTCGGTGTACTTGTCACTTCGGTGGCAATTCGGGTCGATGACCTGTTCCGACTTTTACGTCTGCCCTCTAAAGCTACCCTCAAACGCGGGGCGAAGAATTTCTTATCCTGAACTTTATTCTTTATCCAAACAAGGACTTCCAGGCCCTTGTCCCAAGAATTTTGCTAGTTTTTCCCATACGTCCACGTTTTGGTGCAGTGACCCAGCGATGAACGTTTTGGTGTCCCGGAAGGGTAGTGAGGTCGGGTTTACGTCAATCTGGAGGGTACCGCCTCTTCCGCCGGGACACGTGTTCGTCGGGCCCATGCCGACCACGGGGTGCCCTCCCATGTGACCTACGTGGTGGCTTTTGCCGTGCGTCTATGGCAGAATAACTATGCAGCACATTATCTTTTGTTACAAAACAACTGACAAAAGGGGAGGTAAGTTGGTCACTCATATGATTTGGATTGTATTTAGAAATATCTGGTGTATAGATGTCATGTATGCCTTCCTTTTACTTAGCCGTATTGTGTGATGAATGTGATGATTTGTATAAGCTTGCCGCTTGGTGAGTTGGGTGGCCGGGGCCCTTAACGGACGCTGGGCGCTACAGGGAAAACATGAGATGGGGCATCTTAGTTTAAAGTTATGTAGGGAGAAAGAGACATGTCATGCATTTGCATGAGCGTGATTATCGTCGCGGTGGTTCTGCTCTGTTCTGTGAGTGTGAGTGGTTCTGTTCTAGTAATGAGGGTCTGCATGCCTTTTTCCGTTAAGCGTTATGAGCCATTTTAATTCACCGTTAATCGTTACCGACCTGCTCTAATTCACCGTTAAACGTTATCGGTATATTCTTCGTGAAGCGTTATTGGTCGTTTTAATTCAACGTTAATCGTTATTTGTTATCCCGAATTCACCGTTAAGCGTTACCAAGAAATTCTTCGTAACTCGTCATACACACGAATTCAAATACCAGATAGAACCCCTGAAAATACAGGAAATGGCGTTTCAAAGGGTCCACAGATTTCAAAATTTTTCCGAGCCTCCCTACCTTTGGCTCTGGACAGGGTAAAATATGTTGCGGAAGCGTCGCCCTCACTCATTTATCACTCATACAGATTTCAGTGTCAAACTTTGCTTATTTTCGGGCAAAAAGTAACGTTACTCTTAGAATGCAGAAAATGAGGTTTCTCCGGTCCTCCCTTGCAACGGCTTGCGCCTTTGGCGCTCACGACGACATGGCGAAAATATGTTTGGGGCGTGGGTTTTGGCACAAAAACGTTTTCTCTCTAATACTGTAGTGTGATTTAATTTAGCTTCGTCTTACAGCAAAATCTGTTCTTCAAAATGCAGTAAATGGCGTTTTAGGCAGTCCAGATTTTGAAATTTTCCCCGACTTATATTGCAACGTCTCGTGCTTTCCGAGCTCGAAATGGTAAACTATGTCGGGGGCTCTGGGGGTGGAGGCCAAAGCTATAACCATGTGTAATTTTATGAAAATGTCAAAATCAACCTAGCTTAGTCGGTCGGCAAAATTTGCCGGAAAATGCAGGAAATAGCATTTAATAGGGTCTTGATTTTAAATTTTTCCCGGGGAGCATACCCCCGGACCCCCCTGGAATGCGTCGCGCCTTCGGCGCTCCATGTGCTGAAACAATAGTTTAATCCCCCCATAAGAAATTTGCTGCCGCCGTCTCTGTGGCGGGCCGGGAACTCTGCCTCCGTCAATTTACAGATGTCATGGACATTGTCCCTGTCATTCCTCCGGGTTCTGGGCCGGGCACCTTTTGCTTCTCACAATGTCATTTATAGTCGGATTTTTTGACAAATTGATATCACTACTCTAGCGTTGTATGGATAGGAATGCACGTCAATGTTACTTTAGTGTTATGCTTTGTAATTCCTTCTGAATTTGCCGTTAAGCGTTACCGGGCCTCCTGAATTTACCGTTAAGCGTTACCGGGCCTCCTGAATTCACCGTTAAGCGTTACCAAGACCCCCCCATGCAGACCCTCAGTAATCAGTGGCGGTTTGTTTACATCTCCGTGGAAGGGGAGGCGATCATGTGGTACTTATTTCCTCGTGGCCCTCTCTCACGGGTGGCTCTTGTTATCAGTAACGCATGTATTCTGATCTGTCAACTAGGCCTGAACAAACACAGAAACCGCTAAACCATGTGTAGGACGGTGATACCCAACTTTAATGCTCGTCAAAAAATGGACATCACTAGCTCTGTATCGTGGGCTGTCCTGTTTTGTCATCTTTTAGCACCACATCCTCTAATCAAACCTCTTTGTGACTAGGACGTGTCTTACTTGTCTATTATGCCTTCAAAACATTAACATCTTGTCAAATTATGCCTACCAACAGTTATGGGAAGACCAGTATAGGATCTCATAAGCAATGAACCGTCAAACGCTATTAGGTGACCTTATAAAACACAACAGGGCTGATCTCATCTCACTGACCATATCTTACCTCGAATTAAGTAACAATTATAACCGTCCACAGGGCCCCATCAGCAAGACTGAGCTGAAGTTAGCAGCCCGTTTAAGCAAGGGGCACAACCCGCCGTACGTGCTTTTTGTCCGTACGTTTTTTGGAGGTCACGTCCGCCACGTTTTTCCGAAAACGTGGCGAAGGACTGGTAAGAGCAGGGAGGGAGTACGTCTCAACGCACGTCTCTCGCACGGTTGCGCAAGCTAAGGTGTAAGTATGTGGTCTGCACGCCACGCCTGGCCGTGAGCCGGTCGCGTGCATCGTTCGTTGCGCAAGTGGTAAGTGAGTTGTACGTGCTTACAACGTACAATCTCTGTGCGATTTCCCACGTTTTGGCACGTAGACACCACGCAGTTGCAAGTACGGCGGGTTGTGCCCTTAGCTTTACCAGCACCAGTTGTGGCACGTAGACACCACGCAGTTGCACGTACGGCGGGTTGTGCCCTTAGCTTTAAAATGGTCGGACCAGTCCTGCTGTGTATCTCAAGTACATCTTGATATTTGAGCCTACACGGCATGAAGAGTGTATTCATGTTTACTGTGCTATACCGTGGGCAGTTTGTTGAAACAGAGCTGCCATGCTGAGCCTGGGAGCGTACGCGTACGAAATTTGATCAGTGCTCCACCCAGCAATAACGTGATGCGCTCTTATAAAGCCGCGGAAGGGCAAGCACCCGCACTGGTATCTTATCCAGGTGCTTATACAGCAAACGGTGCGTGTTTTAATTTGGCATGTCAAAACCGCATAAACTTCCGATAAAATGAAACTTGACAGAGGTGCTTAGATCGAACCACCAGCCACCATTGATGCGTAGGAAGACTGAGAGGTCACAGGTCATGGGTGAAAGTTCGAGCAGCTAATTAATTGTTTTGCGCATGCGCCCAAAACATCACTATTATAGCTATGAAGAAAAGCTTCAGCTGAAATTTGCGATTGAGTTCAAACTCTGTTTCAGATTAACAGAGTTCGAAACCTACCCAATGACACAAGATGAGAGTATTAGAAGAAGGTATGCGTCTAAAATTTCGAGTTCGACCTCTTGTTTCTAGAGTGAAAGACCCCCCAAATGGTAGATACTGTCGGAATGTTGCCGGAAACAAAAACTAGAAATATAGCTGTCTATCAATTCACAAATTATGGTCATGACTTATTTTCTTTACAGTTTGCGTGTTTTCAGACCTTTATATAATACTTTTAATTCGTTCCCGAGAGCTGCCCGACCGCCCGGTTCAGGGTAATGTGACCGTAACATATCCCTTAACTTTGAGGAGTTTTGAAGATCTTACTCGAGTTTCATAAACTTAACCCAATGAGGAGATGTATTGGTTCTTTTAATTGAATAACATGTGTTGACCCTTTCGCCTCACCTAAGATTAGGTAACAGTAAGTAGATTTTATGGAAGACATCTTTCTCACTCAAGACATGTTTCAATGACGAGAAAATACTGAAATAGAAAATAAACCATCCTCCGGACCGGACCGGGCAGGGGTTTCCGCCGACCGACCGGGCAGCCGTTTCCGCCAACCCGTGAGTGAAACTTGGTTCGTAGTTGTAGAGGTAACACCTGTGTGACTGTGGTAGCCTATATGTTAGCCTGGTATCCAAACCCCAGCCCGATCTCAAGTATCACGAAAGATATTTGAGGTTGGGGTATGGTATCCAGGCTACCTACATGTTGGCTATTATAAAGGCACTTTGCGCACTGTGCCTGCTTGAAATTCAGGAATAAAAGACTTGTTGGCTCAAAGTGATAGGTGACCATCGTTTGTCACTACAATATTGTTGTTACAAGGTTTTTATATCCATTTTGAAAATTTAGGCATCTTGTTTTTTTACTCATCTTGTTTTTTTTATCGTATAAAATTTGGAGTCTGCAGGTATGTCACCCACGAAATGTGCTTACTGTGGCCTTACTGGGTGCCGCTCGTGTCACGCGGTGACATCGCGTGATGACTTCCCTGTAACTAAGACCATATGGATTCACCATTTCTAAGTCTCGCGCGATGAGCGGGTTAGATGCAACAAACCTTACATGTGGGCTCACTCCGCGTCGCAAACTGGACCGGCACGGACCTCACTATGAGCGCTCCGGCTCCACCCGTCCTGCGCGGAGATGCCACCCTTGTGGGGCAGAATTTGTTAGATGTTGTTAAAGCGGTGCGGGGAGAGGCTCCCCTCCTGGAGGAGGCTATCCTTGCTAGATTCGAAGCCGACGTGCCGCCCCGAAGCCTCAGCGACGACGAGCTGGCGGAGCGGCTGGAGACCCTCACGGGAGAGAACTCCGGTTTCCTCCTAACATGACGGGAAAGGACCTCAAGGCACACGAGACGATCGTCCGCTTGGCGCACTTCTTGATCATGGCAGCCAACGATGCCGCGGCACCCAGGCAGCCGATCCGATCATCCAAGACCGGCAAAACCGCAGCCCAGGCGGTCGCAAACCTCCTGGACCCCACCGACGAACCGCCCCGAGAGACCCGACGCCACCAGTTCGTCCGGCCTCCCTCCGCCAGCCAAAAAGGCAAAGCCAGCCCCACTGGAGGAGGACTCAAGCTCCGGTAGCGAGAGCGATATCGAGGTTAGTACGGTTTTTCCGGAATGTTTTTTTTTCGTGCACCTGGGTTTTGAAAGATGTATTAAGTACTTGATGTATGGGCCAACCGCGGACACGAACGAAACAATGCGGTATAGTGCTGGCAGGACAGGTTTAAGTGGTAGCCTCCGCAAAAACGTTGACACAACACTTTGTTTTCCTAGTATAGGCAGGCGGGTCGAAGTTATATCTCCCCGCAGGAAGGAAAAGACAACATTTTGATTCCTGGACGAGCGGGTTGAAGTTGTATGACCTTGTATCTCCCCGCAGAAACGGAAAAATGACATTGTATTTCCTGGACGGGCGGGTTGAAGTTGTATCTCCCCATAGAATCGAAAAAATACACTTTGTTTCCCAGAACAGGCGGGTTGTAGTTATATCTCCCCACAGACAGGAAAAAACGACACTTTGTTTGCTAGGATGGGCGAGTTCAAGTTACATCACCCCACAGAACCGGAAAAACAACATTTTTTCCTGAACAGGCGGGTTGACGTTGTATCCCCGCAGAAAAGGAGGAAACGAGTTTGTTTCCTTAGCTGATCGGATTTGAAGTTGGTAACTATGACGGACATGAAAGACATGAGTTGTTCCCGGCGTATGAGAAAGGACCTATGCATGGCTTGACACGAAACGAATGAAACACGTATTAGTTATACCCCAGTCGATTTTATAAGTAGGAACCTATTCGCTGACTTGGTACATAGTGCGACCTAAGTTGAAAACTTCACCCACAAATACAACACAGGAAAGTTTGGCTTCCCCCACCAGCACCAACAAAACGACGTCGTTTCTCCCCGCTTGCGAGAAAACCATTAGTTTCTCTGTTTTTTCCGTCCAAAAATTAACCTACCCCAGTTCGGTTTCCCCCACCTCTTGATTAGCTTGTGCAGATTTCAAAGCACAGGTTAAAAGAGGGTGACTGTATTCAGTGTATTCTCGCCTTTTTCAAATGCAAAAGTTTTTAGCTTCGCCCAGGTGGCTTTATTTTCTAATCGTGAGAAAACAGTTATCGCACCGGGCTTCTAATTACATCCAGGCCTAGCGAGAGACAAACCGGGGTGTCAGCAACGTGCTCTCACAGCATGAAACAAGTCTTCATTATTCCCTAATCGATCATAACATTCCACCACGTCACAGTCGAGTGCCGACAAAGGCTCCCTACCGTCCCGGGTTTGGTAACATGTGTCAGCCAGAACCGCCAGGCCCAAATGATTGCGGCAGCGAGCGGAAAATTGGAGCAGTTGAAAATAAACCTGACGTTGGTTTCATTTAATTTTCTCTTTAGGAGAACTCACTTCAGCGAGAGCTGGACAAGGCGAAGGAGGCGTGCCTGGACCCCCTCGTTCACCTCTACCCCGCAAAGCTCCACGGGCCACTGCTGCGCCTGCAGGAGAAAGCCATCCGGGTCGGGGCCAAAAGGAGCGTGGTTGAGCGCTATAAGAACTTAGCGAATTTCGTCCTCGAAAACCCCTCGAAGACAAACATGTGGTAGCTGGTGGCCGTAGGGGCAGTCAGACTAGTTTACAAGGTCTTTCTACTTCTGGCGGTTTTCGGCCAGATGTGCAAGGCTATACATGTTGGTTTATTTGCAAGTTCTTGCCCGTGACTAATTGCAACAAGAAGCATACAGTTGATATAGTAAACATACATAAAATTATTTGGTATAGATAACAACGATGTCAATTGTAATCAAAGCAATATCCTATCAAAAATATTGACTGCAGTGAGCTACAATCTACGCATATGGAGTTGACTTCTTTTTGGGGGCAGAGGAAGACGAAGTACCCCACTTCTTCTATGATAAGTGGGTTATGTGACGTTAACAGCCTTATAGTTTTATTTCGTCGGTAAGCGTTTCGATGTTTTTGTATGTTTTGCATACCTCTTCATCTTTCCTGGTCATTGAGAGGCAGTTAGCAATAAAATGTATTTCGTCTTCCACCGGTTTTGCATTACAATGATTACAGGTTCTTTCGCCCACGGGTAGCTTTTTGTACTGCCCGCTCTCTATTTCAAGGGGGTGGGCGCTGATTCTAAGTTTGCATATGGACGATCTGACCTCGAAATTATCAAGTGACGTTAAATAAGTTACCATTCGATTGAGTATCCCTTCTATAGTTTCTTAAAAAATCTTAACCATTATCTATAGACGGTCTATAAGGAAAAGTCTGTATGTACAATTGCATTCTAACACGAGTTAGCTGTGACCACTGTACAATAGATTTATATATACACAAGTATAGCATTGAGTGTTTGTTTTTTATAGTGATTTTTATACACAGAATATATTTTTATATGACAACACACCGCCATTTCTCAAACATGACCATTTAATCGGACTCAGGTATAGCATTGAATGTTGGTTCTTATAAAGTGAATAAAACATTGTCATCAAGTGACATGTCTGTGTATTTAAGTGTCATTCTTCCCTTGTATAGGAGTGAGATAGAGCCAGCTTAAGAAATGGTAGCTTACGAGGTAATAACTCATGTAACCCATACATTGTGGATTACGATAGGTACTCAGAAAGAAAATAAATACTGGTCAATTGCAATGTACGAGTGGTAACTAGTACGCAGTCGTGTTTGGGTTAATTTTGAGGTCTTGCTAGATCATTCTACCTATGTACTATGTATATCTTATTTCCCCACAATAGTTACAGCGTGTCACAATATAGACTAGTTCTTTTTGTTACAATGGCAATATATTCGTGTGTGATTGATACAACACATGTTGGTGTGTATCTGCATACAAGATGAAAGGGCAAAGTCCTTTATTTTTGAATCTAATTAGAGTAGTATAAACCTCGGAGATGCAATGTCTAGTCACATTTTGGAAAAAGAAAATAAGAGGTCAATATAACCAGGACTGTTACCGGAGATACTGAATTTAACATCGCCCAGTATATGATGCATGATCAAAAATATCAACTAAACTACCCGATAAGCGCACCTCAGAGAAGACGGTACAAGATATATCTATTGTTTTACGCTTCGTCAATAAACAGGAAACATTGTAGCCGTTAAAACTTAG
The DNA here is from genome assembly GCF_000003815.2 of Branchiostoma floridae. NCBI lineage: Eukaryota > Metazoa > Chordata > Leptocardii > Amphioxiformes > Branchiostomatidae > Branchiostoma > Branchiostoma floridae. The sequence goes on along the minus strand of NC_049980.1, from coordinate 23,735,948 downwards.
TACTAATTTTTAAGGTAGGCATGAAAAAGTTCCGGGTTATAATGTTCTGATTCGCTGCTATTGCTTTTAGTGTTGTTAGGTTGCAATATACCCATCGTAAAATAGATCCTTTTTGGTTACATTTCTATCCCCGTTTTGAAAGCTGTGACTATATCGTCCCCGCTTGGATAGTTAAAACAAACAAAACGGGCGGTCCCTGGCCGTCCTCTGGACATCGTCTTGGGATTGGTCACCATGCTGACGTCAGCCTGTAAACATTGACAAATAGGAACTGCACAAGTACATTTTCCAACCAATGGCAGCCCTCAGAATAGCGTCAGTTTGCTTCCCACTAAAGATCGATCACTGACTATCTAGTCAGGCGGAGTTGGCGCGGCGGACAAGGTCGGCCGAGTTAGACGCGGCGCTTCAACTGGACAGTGAACATGCACAAGCGACTCAATTTCGGTGAGAGTACCTTGCTAATGATAGCACGTATTATGTGTATAATAGATACGTCACAAGTTGTTAAGAGTGACTAGAGCTAAATAAACCGAGAGCGTTACGATGTGAATCGTACCAGGTGGATTTTGGGACTGTGTGCTTGGGTTGAGTAACACTGCCAACCTTAATCTCGTGGGCCCAAATCTTACCCCAAACCGCCCGAGACCTTGGTCTTCAAAAAGTCCGCCAACATCACGTTTCGGCAAGATAAAATATGAGTCCCATATTAACGGCATTACAGTTTTGGCATTTTTACAGCGTATTGTTGTGTAGGAATTAGTCTTCATCTGTGACCTTGTTTCGCCAGAGTTTTTTGATTTTGTTTAGAGAATATCTTTCAACGTGGAAACTTCTTGGCAGTTTGTTACTCATACCACATGTTGTTTACGGCACAACCAGGCACAACCCTTTTGTTTTTGATCGGCCGAAGATATCAGCGCTCCATGAGGCCCTCCTGTGGAATTCCATTCGCCACCTTGCCGCCGCCGAACAACAAACGCTTCTGTTTCTCGTGGTCATATTCATCTGTTTCCCGTGGTCTTAAAGTAAAAGATACGATTTGTTACCGGGGTCCCCGTTCTCAATCATCTTTTTCTCTGCGTTTCACTCACCCTTTATCGTCTGTGGACTAGTACAGTCAAGCACGTATCCACAGTTCTATAGTAATACTGCTGAGCACGAGTCGTCAATTAGCCGACGATTGCCGGAACTGCCATACTCCCATCCGTCCTCCGATCGCCCGCCGTCTTATCACTCTGACTGTAGCCAAAACGGTACCGGTAATCTGATCACCCATTGTCCTCCAAGCAGTTTAATAGCGGTGAGCGTACATGTGACTTATTTCATTCTGTCTTATTACAGGCTGGTGATGATATAGCCGTTGTATACAGGATGCTTTTCCAATCACCTTTACCACCCTTCCACACGTAGAAGTTGGATATCTCTTGCAAATGCAGCCGTTTTACTTGTATGATGGACGAAATATTCTGTATACTGGTTTACGCAACCCGACGTAACAGTGTACTGCATTTTAGACCCGATAGCCGTCGCTTGTGGCTTTTAAGCCGACATGTATATTGATATTGTGATGTGCCTTCGATCATGCGAAGCCAAGCCGAGAAAGAATATTTTGTGTCATCATTTCTTATTCACGGTGGTACATTTTATTTCTGAAACTTCTTTAATGATTCAAAACTCGGGCTACACCAAAAGGTAAATGATAATGCACTTTTGTGCCCTTTGGTTATAAGAGAAATAGACCTCATCGGTCAAAGTAACAGCACGTTAGCATCACGAGTATTGTTGTCTAGCTGCACAAGCGTTATCGCCGGTGCAATGAGACGAGTGGGAAAAGTCTTCGCCATGCATTCGGTACGTCGTAAGTTCGATCCCCGGCCAATATAGTATGACGTGTTAAATGGTCGTGCTAATTTCTCAGCTTAGCACTCAGCATTCGGGAAAGAGTATGTAATTTGAACACACACCACAGCCAGTGTCCTGGCCCCCTACTGTAGTAATTGCATTTGTTTGGCCCAGGGTTACTCCAAGAACATGGGCGCCGCCCTATGCACCATGGAGCGGGAAGGACTTTGACTTGACATGACAATATAAGCGCTGTAATTCAATATGTATGACTTTTGCTATAAATTATATCTAAATTACTTTGATGCCTTACATCACTACCGACGGCCTGTAACTAACAGAAAAAAATACTATCAATCCTTTCTCACAATCTGTCCCCACAGGTGAACGCCGGCATGACAACCCCCAGGTTACAGGAAGAATCGACTGACAAGTACACCCCTTTGTCGCGATGGTTTGGTAACCAAATGAACATCACAGCAATAAGAAAAAAAGGGATTCAAGCGTCACACAACCATACAAAATGAAATAACAGAAAGATATGAAATAAAAACCTTCAAACGAAACAAAACAATCCTCATACATACACGACATCATTACGCCGAATGGTCAAGCAAAAAATATAACTGACCCACAATTCTACCCTAACGATACATAATATCGGGTATTTTGTTTAAAAATGTAATGTGCTGTATACTTGATGGTGAAACGAGTATTAAAACATGAAATCCTGGTTTATAACATCGGTCACGTCATCTTATTATACGCCATACCCAAAGCAGACTAAAGTTACACACAAAAACAAATTCCCTAGGGAATACCCGTAGAAAATACCCGTAGAAAAAAATACCCGTAGAAAAATTCCTCGCATGCCTGCGGAATTCCTAGAATTCCTGTCAAACGGTCGCACACTATAAACATTAGGCTCGCCCCTGAGGCGTCGCCAAAAAAAACAAGTTGAAAACCGGTCACACCTTCAGTAGCACTGCATGAGCGAAAGAGTTCTGCACCCCATTGGTAGTTCGTTATTTTGCCTCCAAGTACCATCACACACGGTCACATAAGATCCAGAAACTGAGAACAATGGCATCATAATGTAAATAAATAAAGTTTGACTCACAAGCAAATGTCAAATTAGCATGCCTGGCGATAACCACGCCATGAGCGTTTGATGCCACACACTCATAAAATCCTTCATCTTTGCTCTTCTCTGGGAACCTGATGATCAATTCACCGGCATCCATCTGGTATGGTGGTTGTCGAGAATTCTGTTACAAAAGATAACTAAGAATTTAGTAACGCCCCTAGCAGGCCCTAAATGTAATGTGCCCTTCGGAAAGGCACTTTGTCCGTACTTGCTCATTCTACGCAGGCACATATGAGTAGCTTTGGTTAGCGACCACCTCTTGAATGGGACATAAAGCCTCATGTCCCGTGGTTGAGTGCCACACCTCATACACGTTTAAGGTATCTCGGTTGGCTAAATTGGCATTTTGACCTTCCACTGTTTTCTTATCAATGAATTAAGAACGAATGGAGCCGTAACGAATGTTGATAGATGGGCATTAAAGAATTCTAAATCTGATTTTTGGGGGGCAAATTGATGACGTCATCATTTTTATTGCCTCTGATATTATTTTTTTTCTATGACAAAATACAGCACTTTGGTACATACCACTGTAATGAAACTTCGTTTTTCGTTGCATAATGATAAAAGCTACAAACTCTTCATGGAAGTAACTGCAGACTAAGTTTTAAAAAGTGTGGAGATTACAGCGTTTGGTCCATGTATACAAGGAGGTTGAAACTCCTTGATGTATATGATATAACATATCATGATGACTTTATGTAAACCACTGTAAACAGAAAGAAATAGTGGATGTCCTCACCAGATCTAACGGTTGACCATCCTTTCTCCAACTGTAAGTGATCGGCGCTTCTCTTGGTGAGCTACACGGCAGCCTAACCTCCGGCTCTAGATTGAAGGGGTCAAGTATCACCGTGTTTGGGTCGAGGCCAAGACTGGCTGCCAAGCTCAATTCTTCTGCAAGAAGCACGATGTATATTGGAATAAGATGTTTTCATTCTAATCGTGTACTAGATTTATTAGTAGATACGTCCAAACAAAGAGGTGCAAACACAACGTGGTTAACGAAAGATGAGAATGCACATCTCAGCAGATCACGCGTTTTAGCTAAGGGGACAACCCGCCGTGCATGCAAATACGTGCTGTCTTCGTGCAAAACGTGGGCAATCTTTTGGGATCCGTAAGTGGTAGGTACCGCCTCCGTACGAACTTGTAGGGAATACAACGGCTTTTGGAACACACAGACACGCCGTAGAACTTCACGTGCAGGCACCGTTGAAAACTTTGTGTGCCATCGGGCTGCGGATTCGCCCCCCGTACGTGCCAGTACGGGCGACGCACCTGCCTTGTACAGCCTGAACGTTTTCAGAAATACGTGCCACAAAAAAAAAAAAAAAAAAAAAAACGCACGGACAAATTGCACGTACGACGGGTTGTGCCCTTAGCTTTAGTGACTCCACTTCCTCAATGACTGTTTCTACGTCTCATTGTAGCTAGGTGTCGCTGCTGCAGCGTGACGTAGAATTAGGTCCCAAACGTGGCCGAGCCAGTCATTATTGAGCAAGGTGACAGTTAGGCAAAAACACATTGTTGTGTACAAATTACATTTTGTACTAGAACTTCGGTATCCAGTGACTTGTCAACCTGATTAAACTATTCACAGATGTAATTCTTGGACCTAGTAGTGTACCTCATTTGAAACCATCTTCTGTTGAATAACAATTCATAGCAGCCAAAGTCATTAATGACTGATAACAATACGTAAATGCACTGTAGTGATATTGATCCAGGTAGTACTAGTATTATACACCAGCGACACACGTACCTGCTTGCGCTAGCCATGGAGAGAGGAGGAGAACGACTGCTAACAGCCAACATTTTCGTAAGAGGCAAGCCATCCTAGAAAATGGAAAAACACCAAAACTTTACCTTTGCAACTTAAAACTTTACCTCGAGTTATACCTTAATTCAGCACACCATGTCACTGTCGAATGCGTAATGTACCTCGTCTGGCTGCAGATTCCATAAAACCTATTTCATACACTGAAGTACTGCAACAAGACAAGTCGTCTATCGTAAAAAAATATCTGTTTTTTTTATCTCTACTATAACTTAAAGGCGAGGAAAAGATGAGTCCATCTAATGATGGCATATTTTGTATATGTTGACTGAATCTGTTCAACATGTTTTGTTGTAACCTGTAATTAGCGCAGTGAAAATTTCAAAACATTCCGCTGACGCCGCGTGAGCCGACTTAGCTCCCGAATGACTCCTAACCATCGTCGGGAGACAGTCGGGAGCTAATTTCGGCTAAGAATCTGCGGTTTTGTTAGTAGATTTTGTATGTATTTTTTCAATTCAGGTTACCAAACAAACTTGCCCTTCGGATTTAATTCGTTGATTAAATAAAGCCAAAATATCGGTAAAAAAAACTTTGGTTGTGAGATTTGTTTTAAAACTTTTAATCCGCCTCCCCAAAACAGGTAAACAGTCATCTATCGAAAAACAGTTCCACTCAAAAAGCGCAACAGGGTGCAAAACTCGTTCATTTTACGATGCCCTAGGCCTTGCCAACAACAAGTACCCTACCTACGCTTATACCTAAAACTAGGCCCTGCCGGGCTCACTACCGTTGGGGTTTGACTTTACTTCAAAAGAAGCTCATTGCGTATACATAAAGATTCAACTTGCGCATATGACGTTACATGTCCTGCGTTGGCCGCATCGTTTCTCAAAGCATTATCCTAAGATGAAATACAGATACCGAACCCATCACTAAAACCCTGGTCTGCGCCAGACATTTCTAGCCTTGATCTCACCCTTGTTACTATTACACTCACTACAAGCTGTCGTTACCTTCGCCAGAATTGTAACGGGGGCGGCCCTAAGATGGTTCCCGTCGTAAGATGGCACGGATTTTTTGCTGATCTTATTATCCATAAGTACACCGTATTTGTTGCCACTGACTATGCTGATTACAAAGGTAAACTAGAGTTCGGGGACCTCATACCACCATGAAATATTTATTGCTTTTTTGTGGATGGTATGTATGTTTATAGTCGGTTGTATTTGAGAGTAATGGTTATAAATGTTATGGGAAAGTAGTGGTGTATTTATTTAATGACACAGAGGATGTCCATCTGATTAGTAATTATTAAAATGTGACACTTAATTGTGTAATGTGCGTTTAAGAGGTCGACGGCATATGGTAGCGTGGTGTTCCTTCAGCTTGATGTTTGGCATTTAAACTGTCTAAGGTTGTCAGCATTATTGAGGTTCGACTATGTGCCTCAGAGCGGTGTGGTGGGAGGAAGTTGGGAAACTCAGAAAGAAGAAGGGATGTGGCCAACTTTAGTCAGATGGTGATTTGATTTTCCACCAATATGTCATAACATCAGCTGTTCACACGGTACAAAAATGAGATGCACACTTTCCTCTGATAGCCCTACATCAACTGTAAGATGAATACTTGGCGCCAACCCCGTCTGCTAAAAAACAAGTACCATTGGCTACGAAAGAGACAACTAACAACTGTCCCTTATCGTAACGAAATCAGAACATCTGTATCGCCCATAAAACTTCTGACACCCAACCCATCTAAGATGAGAGGACCTAATGGCATTTTAATCACCATGTCACTCAAATCAGCAGTACAGTATGTGAGACATCCATACCTGTTAAGCATTACCGTTAAATGTACCTCAACTTCTTACAATTATACTTACGCTTCACATCTCCATGATATCCTAAGCAGACATAAATAAAACTAATTATCATATTAAAAAAACTCGGGGTTCCCCAAACGCTGTCATACAAATCACCTCACTATCTGCTTGGAGCTAAGCCCATTAACAAACACTTAAAGCACGATGCCTGTTACAACATATCGCAGATATAGGGGGGATTTCTGATATTATTACATCGATTATAACGACAGATACGGCGCCCAAAATCACATCGATTCGAGCTTTCATCACAGCCCACCAACACAACAAGTATGAAACCAATCCATCCAGCCGTTCTTGAGTAATCTTGTACACAGACAGAGACACATAACAGAAAATATAACCTCCATGACATTTCATGGAGGTAACTACTGTGCCAACTGTTACAAATATTTCAAACAGTCCTTAGCAGACATAAATAAAACTACTGGGGGTTCCCCAAACAGCTGTCACCTCACTATCTGCTTGCAGCTAAGCCCATTAACAAACACATACAGCACGATGCCTGTATCAATATATCTCAAATATAGGGGTGATTTCTGATATTATTACATCGATTATAACGACAGATACGGCTCCCAAGATCTCATCGATTCGAGCTTTCATCACACCCCACCAACACAACAAGTATGAAACCAATCCATCCAGCCGTTCTTGAGTAATCATCTACACAGACAGAGACACATAACAGAAAATATAACCTCCATTCCATGACATTTCATGGAGGTAATAAACCAAGTCCATGCACACAGCTTTAATTTGCATTCCAAGTATACTTTAACATATTTACTTCATTTTTTTTTAAAACAGAATTCTAACAGTAATGTTGACAGTGCTGAATCACTGCGGTCACCGGTCTCTGCGTATTGGCGGCTCGTGTCGCTAACTATACGAACTCTTTCAAGCAGTCACACAACTGTCATGATACACATAAATAAAGCTCCATAAAACACTATGGATATGGGTCTTCAAATGTTTGTTGAGTAGAAAAGCAACCAAAAGGAAGCGACATAAACATTGCCACCATTGTACTCCCAAGGGAGTGTGGCTGTGAAGGTGGCAGACTAGAGAACGCTCCAAAGATTTATTGGACTTTAACAAATGATTCGTGCTGTCTATGAAAATAAGACTTGATAGAGAGATGTAGATGATATTTTCTTATAATCAGACAGAGTTTTGTTGATGTTGGCGTCGTAGTTTTTTCGTAATGGTTTTTTTAGTCGGGCATTCACAATCAGTGCATTCAGCCCATTGCCCGTAACAACATCAGCTGGATTGTTCTAGGTACAGCCTTCCTCATGTGAGACAAGAAGTACATACAGTCACGATTTTACTGTCAAAAGAAAGCTAAAATATCGTACTATTAATTTTTTTCTGTGTACTTAAATTTACCACTTACTTTTGAAGAGAGCAAAATGTAAAAAAGCGTACCAATTGCAAGTTAGGCACACTGTCCAGCGTAGCACAAAATTGGAAGGTTACATACACGAAATTGTCTCACAGTGTTTGCCGCTTGTAACACGCAGCGCGAAAGGTTCATGAACCACATGAATGCATTTCTTATTCAAGTATGTTGTTCAAATCTATGTGTAAAAAATTCAGTCATCAAAATTTGACCACTCTCAGGCAACTAGCGATGGAGCGCCATGAGTTTGAGCGCAAGAAAAAGCGTACCATGTTGGGGCACCTCCCGTTATGTATTTGATAACGTCGGTGTGTATGTGTCTCCCCTTGTGAGTGTGTGTCTGAGCTCGATAAGTCTAGAATGCTTGGATGGTCGTAGATTTCGGAGACAGGTCCCTGTCGGCTATTCTCCCAGCAGAGCTCTAGGCTAAAGTTGGTGCCAGAAGTTCCGTGGAGGGAGCTCGTAGACAAAAGAAATCGCGGCCAATACTAGTACTACTAGTCCCCTCGACTGTAACCTCTGCTTAGTGAATACCCGTCAGTCGGGCCCGGAGGAATCTGATAAAGTTTGAAACATGCGACCCTAAAGGTCATGATGAGAGGGGGTCGTGGCTTTTTCGGTTCATTGGGTAGACTGTGAATATCAAAGCTATTATCTTGCCATTCTACCACTTCTTTCTAAGGAGAAAGGAGACTTTCTCGGTGAAAATGCTCTATATTCCTACTTTTATTAAAGAAGAATTCATTATTTATGTATTTGTGCATAAGAAAACAAGACTTCCATACATTCGCAACTTCTTGAGTTATTCCCTGACAAAGTCTAACGCTAAACAGACCCCTTCAGTTTCAAAACAAGCAGCTAGTGGGCCCACACCACTTGCTTTCAGCCACAAGAGCTATCTACCACTTTAAAGTCTTGGCCATATCGTGTCCAGAACACGAGATATCAAAACCGAATGTTCCGTAGTACCGTAAGCATCAGTTTTATCGAAAACGGGCCCGAGATGTGTCCGTTTGATAATTTAACTTTCATTCGCTTCATCAATTTGACGATAAAAATACATAATACCATCAGTCAAATGCTCATCTATTCCGGGTATCAAAAAGATTTGAAAATGATCTGGTAGAACTCCTCTTCTGGAGGCAGGCAGACATATCGAGATATCTGACAATGACGCATAATAGAAAGGCGTTTAACGTGCTAAACAAGGGAAGGGGCGGCGTTGTGCACAACAATGGGGACAAGGGCAACTTTTCACAGCACATTATATGATACTGTTTGTTTGTTTCTTCGTTCGTTCGTTCGTTCAAAGCATTGATCCTGTTGAACGCGCATGTTTTAAGGCAGGTCCCTGTCAGCCGACCCCGTGTGATGATTTGACAGACGCTGAAACATTTGCATCATGAGCACTCAATACCTACGAAACGTCCTCTTTTTTTAACAAGTCATAAAATCGACCAAGTTGGGACATGATTTGAAATACATTCCGTCAAACGAACCGAAAAAGGCACGGCTCCCCTCCCATCCATCCCCTGAGCCGCCCAAGGCAACACCCAACCCCAAGACCCAGCCCAGAACAATGTGCCCGCGCCCCACTTAGAAGAATGCGGCAAAATCGGCCCAACTCAGAACAAGAGATGCACAACTTGAAGAATACGGCAAACAAGAGAACAATTTAGGCATTCAGTAATCTTAAGCAGCTGTTTTGACGCGATACAATTACCTCCAGTTACCAAGTAAAAGTGAAAGGGAGCAGACTCAGCAGAGTCATGTGTCAAGTGACACGAACTTAAAAGTTAGAGGAACATACGTTTATACCAACTTGATAGGTATTATTGTCACGTCGTTGAAACCACAATCCAACTTTGATCTTTTATGATTGGCCTGAAGAAAATATATTCCGTGATGTATATGTCGTACGTCCACTCAAGACCAAACACCACGCGGGGCTTTTTTCACACACAAAAATGTGTCATAAGACGCGTACCGCACGCCCATCGACGCACTGCGACAGATAATCTTTTTGTCCGGTGTAGATCGGACAACTGGAACGTACACAAGCACTGTGCAAATAAAACAGGTGAAATAAAGACTGAAAATACAACTACACTTACTATCGCCACATCGGCAGGTGGTTTGTAGACGGTAAAGATGAGACTTGTAGGAACGGCTCTTCTAGGAGCAGGCAGACGCGGACTACCCACTCGAGTTAGCGTCCCCGATAATGATATCTGGCAGTGACAGTGACGAATATCAATGAAGCAAACGTAATAAGAATGCGCTAAACCTGTTAAACAAGGGGAGGAGCGTTGTGTAGAACAATGGAGTCCACTTATTTAGCTCGTTGTCAGTTGGGACATGTGCAATTATTCACAGCAAATTATAAGATGATGTTTGTTTGTTCCGTCGTTAGTACGTTCGTTGGGAGCATTAATCTTCTCGGCCGCCTCCAGAGGAAAACTGTGACGATTTAACAAATGCCGCTGAAACAGTTGCTTCATAATCTGTGTGATCATGAAGCAAATTTATGGCCGGAATAAGGCACGGCTCCGCTCCCATCTTGCCCCTTAGCCGGTCATGGCCCTGAACCGAGGTCAAGATTGGCTCGAGCCCAACTTTAAATAATGCGTCAAGATTGGCGCAACATAGAACAAAATAGGTCCAAACTAGAAATATACGACAAACAATTAATTAAAAAGGTAAAACATTTAAAACGGTTATACCGGTTTTGACGTAATACCTCCAGTATTATATGATACAGTATGATAGCGTAGCGTCACCTTTTAACAACATCGTCTGCATATAATGGTCTTTCCTGGAAATCTGGGTGTGTTCGCTAATCACTGTCTGGCTTTGACACAAATTTGCTGGTAAGACAGTTTGGTTGTGGTTGGGACGTATTTTTCATGATGACTTTGAATGGTTACTATTTACGTTTCTGCAAATGCTTGAATGTGAAAATGTCACATGTTATGGTAAAGAAATGATTCTATGGCGATCTAAAGATATAACAAATGTCACCCGTTCCGTCCATACGCCCATAACCCCGCGGCTATTTTTTTTCAGTCTGCGTGAATTACTGTAAATGTTGTAAGTTCGCGGGGATTTAATTTAATTTAATTCGCGGTAGCGGGAAAAGGCCTGTTCGGGGTGGTTTTAACTTCGCGGTAGCAACATGCACTTTAGTCTCTTACAGCCATGGAAAAATGTTCGCGCTAGTTTTAAGTTCGCTGTAAAATTGCAACGCGAAAACTGCGAACATAAACCACCGCAGCATCCTGCATTTACAGTATTATCTCAAAGCAGATGTTGTGTAGGCTAAATTTGCACGTTTTCCCAGCTGTCCTTCCCTGTGGTACATCGCCTGGTGTGCCCCAATGCGTGCGTGAAAATGACGTTGCAGAATCGAATTGAAGTTCTACAGCGCAATATGAAAGGGGATTTTGGACATTTCCTTTAATCGTGCAACGCAGACTGGGATTCTGCATAAAACATGTTACATGGAAACCATCGTCATGTGGAATATACAATTGTAGGCCATTATATATTTGCCTCACACAAACGTATTTTTCATATTTGTAAACTCGTAGTTAGAATCGTAACAATTGGCAGAGGCAGTTTGGGATAATCTCATGTGTCTGTATCGGGCGTCTTTGATTTGATGATAAACCCTCAAGCAAAGCAATTTCGGCGTAGGGCGGGACAATCTGGACGTGTTCTTTTGTTGGGTCCTTAGGCGAACTCGTTAGGCAGGCGAAAACACCTTCAAAGTGTAGACACGAAACATTATCGAAGGGTAAACAAGATCACCTTTCTGTCAGGTGTCGAGACATTATGGCGCTGTTATCGCCGCCTCCGGTATCTGCGTGGAGATGTCACCAGATCCTTATACGATCAACAAACAGTACAGAACGGACAGATGGCAGCAGCCGGTTCATACCGGCTTGGAATATAGTTTAACTGTAGTAGTCTGTGTAGCCTGAGATACCTATCAGTCGGCAGAGCCGCGATGATTTGATCATCAGTTATATGAATAACTAGGTGAGTACCGGGGGTATATCCTCTTGGCTCACCCATAGGTCATCTTTTGGAAGTGCACCCCGTAATATCGTACGGTATGGTCGGCGTGGGGGTGAATGAGTGCAGGGATATTGATGTGCGGCTCAGAAACAACAGGTTCCTGATTGATAACAAAAAAAAATGTTCAATATGAAGAAAACCGAAGTCGTAAACAGATACCCAATATTGTAGACTTTTTGTGCTCGAAATGAATTTTGAATATCTTGAGAAAAACTTAATCTATTAGCTCTAACTCTTCATGAAACTTATACATATCGTACAGTATATTCATGGGTGCCGTGCGAGTGTCGTTTACATGTACCCAATAATATGGGCTTTCCGGGTTTAAAATATACTTCACCTATCTTGGGTTTAACATGATCTATATATAGAATGACTGAATGAACTTTATTGCGCGACATTTGTACATGGTACAATTGGGCAACAGTAATAAGTCAATTAATACAATGATACTTGTCTAAGGTCTATAACTACATACATGTATAGTACAGGAATATGAACATAAATGGCGTATTGACATAGTGTAATATGCAAGTTAAACAAGTCGGTCTGTTACTGTACAATAGATTCTCTCTTTTTTAGAGCATTACATATGTATTGGCCTAAATACGAAGATATGTAGTCTGGACATGACATAAGTAGATTGAAAGTACATGTGTTTGTCTTTGGTAAAGGTGTGCTAGATTTACATGTGATCATATCCATTAATTTTTGTCTATCTGCGCTATACGTAGGGCATGTCATTAGAAAATGATGCTCATCTTCAACACCATCTTTACATAAAGGGCATTGCCTCTGGTTGGCTGGTACATAACGGTACCGACCTTTTTCTATTTCATATATGAGCTCTAGAGCTATACATGGGGGCATGTCCCGTAATGCCGTACGGTATGGTCGGGGTGAGGGTGAATTAGTGTCGGGATGCGCGCCTCAGAAATATCAGGTTCCTGATTGATAACGAAATAAGTGTTCAATATGAAGGAAAAATAAATCCGTTTACAGCTACCCAGTGGTGACTGTTTTGAGTTAAATTTGATCCATGAGCTCTATCGGATGAGGAAGTATATACATACCGTACATACACATAAACGTATATACATAATGATTTCCGGGGGTGAGGAGTGTTGGTTCTCTTCTCCACAAGTTCCGAAGAGAACTCCATTTCCTGTCTACTCACAGATAACACAGACACAATATGTGGGGTAGGGTAGCGGCGTCACCATCACGGCGGCCGGGTGTTTAATGGCTCCTCGTCAGTCAGTTGATATAACGTCCTTGGTCATAACAAGTGTAATAGCCATGAACTAAGCAAGTCATGCTGCGAGCGGGCGACACGTTTTACCCTGGTTGCCAATGTATAAGAAGCCAATGTGAAGCCAATGTCGGGCTGGTCGGTTAAACCAATGCTCTGTCCAGCGGATGTTTAACGCATCCTGACTTGCAACTTAACTCAAGTCACAGTAAGTCACAGTAAGTTTACGTCACATGGGGGCCACCATGTCAGAAGAGTGGCGTAATAATGACCTTAATTAGTAAGGAACGAGTAGCACAATTACGGTCTGAGTAACAAGGTCAAGTAAAAAACTAAATGCAAGGTTGAACGGCAAGTACGGTAATACAATACAAGCAATACAATACAAGGTAGCGAAGAAGAGGTCAACTAAGGAAGGAATCAAGAAGTTGTTGTTCCACAAGGCATGAACCACGCGGGGTGTCTCATTCTAAGTGCTGAATAGTCATAACAATTTTACTCCGTTCAAGGTTGAGCATCAACTTAATTACCAGTTCGTAAGTCTAACTAGGTTATCAATCAGCCTGTACGTCGGGGGAGGGTGTGTTCTTGGGTGGGTGGGCGGGGAACACACCCCGACCGCAATGAGGTACAACCACGAATGGTTAGGGGAGAGGGGAGAACATCTGGGGTAGGTTGGGGGAGGTTCACTTATGCTTCTGTGATCCGACAGGAAATGGTACTTCTCTTCTCCACAAGTTCCGAAGAGAACTCCATTTCCTGTCTACTCACAGATAACACAGACACAATATGTGGGGTAGGGTAGCGGCGTCACCATCACGAACAAAAAAGGATAGAACAGACGGATTAAGTAACGTACAGGTGGTACCGAGCACACAACCAACACCACCGGAAGGTTCGTCGGCTGGCTGGATGTCATGTTCGGCATCGTCAAGTCAACACACACTTCCTACGGAGTACAGGTGACCATCGCAGCCGAAGGGTCATAGCTGGAGGGAGCACTACCGAGGTATCGTCCAGTCAACACCCAAACCTACGGAGTACAGGTGACCATCGCAGCCGAAGGGTCGTGGCTGGAGGGAGTACTACCGAGGCATCCGGTCAACACACACTTCCTTCGCAGTACAGGTGACCATCACAGCCTACCCTCATGGTAGCTGGCGTCACTAACAAGGCATCTTCCTGTCTGGCACACTTGGCCATACGAGACAACTCAACACGGTCAACAGGGACAAGTACATGTAGATGGCAAGGGAGAACCGTCTCAGTCAACAGGAGGTTGTTAAGGTCATGTCAGTGGACAGGTTAGAGGCAAGGGAGATGGATGGGGTAGGGCAAGGAAAAGGGGTAGGGGTGGGGTGGGAGTGGCTGTACAAGCAATAGTGTAGGAAGTAATCTAACAAGAATTAAGTAATCCAACGAGTAGTTACAAGCTAGGAAGCAAGTTCCTTGAGATACGGTACATGAGGTACTGTAAGTTCAAGTGTCCAGTACAAGGCAGCCAAGGTGTCCTCGTGTCGGCTGTCAGACTCTGAGTCTCTGAGGGATGAGTCTGATAGACGCGGTGTCGACCAAATAGGTGCAAGACCATACTTCCAGTGTCAGTAAGGTGTCACATAAGTGTGGCTGTGGAAAGTCCTGGCAGTACAGCAACAAGGTTCTCGATCTGATCCGTGTTACAGTCAGAGACCGGACAGAATTCCCAAGTCTATAATGGCGCGTTCCGGTCAAGCTTGTTACACCTGGGGTCAACACTCGATCCTGCCAGGGTTGATGTCGGGGGTCGCCTGTGGGACTACTCGGTGCAGATAGCATGTACTGTACTGTCTGTACATAGATACATACATACATACATATATACATACATATATACGTACACATATGCATATAATGACGTTTAACTTCTTCGCTGTCTGTGATGATCTGTAATCAGGACTAAGAACTAGTGATCAGCAGGTGTTAATTCGGAAGGCTGCGCCTGTAGGAGTTAAGTCTGTAAAGTCTGAACAGCTGACGATTCAATGGTTGAGGAAAACATGCGCTTCTCAATGACGTGACTGGAGCCAAGTGGTGCTTTGCATGAAGGCACAGGTAGCATGGAAGAAGCATGGGTAATTAACGAAAAGCGTAATACAATAGTATAGGTGTGTGACAGCCGTTAACTCGATGTGGTACTCGAACCTGTAGTGAGAGGACACAGCCTGGATGTCAGCCTGAATCTACACCAGGCCTAACTGATAACAGGATAGAAGAAAACACTGCAAGAATTTGTGCCTGTCAAAAACAAATAAACAACCCTGGGTCAGTCCTCTGAGGGGGGTATACTCCGTATGGCTGGGAACACAGCATCACCTTGTGATAATTAGAATTCCTAGATGTAGGACTAGGAGAAAAGAAAAACACAAACTTGAGCACTGTTCAATCTTAGAGGGAATCATCTGTTACTTTTATCTAGAACCTTCTGGAGGCAGGCTGAACTACCCTATAAACAATTTTACAGAAGTGGAGAGAGAGACTGGTATCAATAATTCCCTTGCACATGGGTGTCAAGGCAGGAATGTACCAGGCGGAAAACCCTCAGCATGGTGCCATGTGTGCCTAATTTAACCTTCCAACAAAAGAGGAGAAAAGACACAAGAATTAGATCTAGATGTGTGGAAAAAACCTGTTTGGGAAACGGTGATTGTTATTCAACGATTAAATTGAGCATCACAGTACAAAATGAAGAAAAGTTGTCGTTGTTCCTGAGGAAGTTTGAAAAAGGGTGGGTGTGTGGTGTTCAGATCGGCCACTCGGGTGGAAGTTCATCCGTCGGTGGTACGGTAGGACAAGATGGTCACCGATGAAGACATCAAGGTCACATGTCACAGTGCGGAAGGCAGATAATGCAGAACTCACAGGCGAATTGGGATGTCCGGGAGACGAAGAGTTGACTGGGTCAGTCCAGTAGGAACGGGGCAGCTTGGTAACCAGGGCTCAAGCAGCAACAGAGTTTATCCAGAAGTGTTCAGCACAGAGTCAGGTGATTGTAGGATCCTTGTAGGTAATCCGTCCAAGTAAAAAGGTGGCAGACCAAGGAAAAAACCCTTCAAAAACAAGGCAAACTGAAGAGCACAACAAACACACCCCGACCGCAATGAGGTACAACCACGAATGGTTAGGGGAGAGGGGAGAACATCTGGGGTAGGTTGGGGGAGGTTCACTTATGCTTCTGTGATCCGACAGGAAATGGTACTTCCGGGATGTGCGGTTAAGAAATGATTGATAATAAAAGAAGGTATGAGGGTCTGATTGATAGTAAAAGAAGCTTTCAATGTGGATTTTAAGAACAACGGCAGAAATATTGACTTCATCTTTCTGTTGACGCTGTTATCATGGTGACATTGGACCGTAAAAATCTCAGCTGGTGACAAGTTCATTTACCTTGGCTTTCTGGTGTTGATTGACTGACGTTCAAACACTCACCTTTTTGTACATACGATGGCAGGATGTTATGGCATTCCGATTAACGTTTATAACCCACCACCTACCCAAATATATGTAGCCTGGAGACCAGCCTTGTTCGCTTTGGTCCGCTCCCGAAGGTCCCTACCCCGTAGCCTCCTTCACCTACTCTCCAAGCAGAGGTTGGTGGGAAAAAATCGTGACCTTTTCCTTTCATACGTTTTTTTTTCCGATCGGCTTTCCCACCGATCGAATAAAAAGGATGAAAGGAAGAGGTCACGATTTTCCCCACCAACCTCTGCTTGTAGAGTAGGAGAGACTGTCACATTGTGGAGACCCTACTGAATTTCAAAGTCAGCTGAGTAGGTTGATCCGACGGGGACACTCAGCCCGGTGCTGCTAAAAGCATTCTGACCAGAAACAGTTCATCTTCTTTGCATCCTGCTTGGTCCGGAACATTTAGGATCTTGGACACTTTAATAGATCTTTCTTGGAACTTTTCATAGATAATCTAGCAAGATAGAACACCGAGCGGTGCTATCAAAGTTACCTGCGCCGTCCTAGAGTGCTGTTTCTGTGTCCGTTCATTTAGCGGTCTAGTCATGACTGAGGACAAAGTTGTAGGTTTGATATGTATCTTTAAAAACGGGTGGGTAGACAAAACCAGCTGCTAGTAATCAACGGACGCTGACAAAACCAGGCGCTCTGTTGTGATTTTTTTGGCATTGAATGCCCTCAGATTACAGTGTAATAAAACTTGGAAGGTTGACCGACCAACTCAAGCTAAGGAGTGGGGCTTTCTGAGGCAAACAAAAGTCTGAGTAACTTATATGATACCTTTCCTTTCCTTCAAAGAACAACGGAAGCAAATATTGACTTAACCTTTCTGTTGACATTCATTCTGTTTATATCATATCATGGTCATATTTATATAAAAATCCCCTGCTGGTGACAAGTTCATTAAGATTTACACACCCGTGGCTTAATGGTGTTTGTTGGTTGACTTGCAAACACTACATGGTTTTGTGCACACGGTGGCAGGATGTTCATGGTAATCTGAAAATCGTTACAAACTCCCCCACCAACGCATGGCCGTACCATCTTAAGTGAAACAAAGTAATCTCCAAGCAGATCCTTCGATTGCATAAGTACTTACCAAACTGGCCAAGGAGTGTAGTCAGCCAAGAGGTGTACATCTGCCAGCTTTTGATACTACTGTAAATGTATTTAAGTTCGCGGGGATTTAATTTCGCGGTAGCGGAAACAGGACTTTTCGCGGTGAATTTAAGTTCGCGGTAACACCATAGACTGCAATCTAATATCATAATAGAAAATGTTCGCGGTGGTTTTAAATTCGCGGTGAAGTGGTCACCGCGAAAACCGCGAACATTAATCCACCGCGAACATTTCTGCATTTACAGTATCTTATGCTACCGTAGGATCTGCTTGGAGATTCGAAACAAAGCAGGTAGTGTGTCGATCAGTAGCGGCGGCGTGCCAGTGAATAGGAACTGCGTCTCAGCCCAACCAACGTATTGGGTGTTTGTATTCATATTACGTAAAGCTGCTTGTTCAGCCCTTCCCGCACAGTATGTTTGTCCTCTCCGAGAGTAGGGACAGTTCTAACAATTTCTTGAAGGTGGCGTTTTTCTACTATAACTGAAAGGCGAGGAAAAGATGAGTCCATCTGATGATGACATATTTTGTATATGTTAAATGCATCTGTTGAACAGTTCAACATGTTTTGTTATGACCTGTAATTAGCCCAGTGAAAATTTCAAAACATTCCGCTGACGCAGCCGAACACCAGTCGACTTATACCCCCCTCACATTAGGTGCGATTCGATCGGAAGACTAGTTTACGACCTCTGAATGACATTTTCGTGAGTAAAGGCACGCGGAACGCTTGCGGCATTGCTGCGTTCGGAAGATGCTCAACGAATTTCAGAGATAAAGAACGAATTTTCTTACTTGTTGTATATTTTGTCGTCTTTTATGTTATACTTTTACGTATTGCGCAATATCTGAATCATAAAAAATCGAAGAAAATAACAAAACAGTGACGCAGTGAACGAACGCAGCAATGCCGCAAGCGTGCCGCACGTCAAGTGAGAGGGGGCCTTAAGACGTTCGGTGTTCTCACGATCATCTTGCGATTTTTAGGGATCGCCGGCAATTTTCATGAGTCTTAAGACGGTCGCGGTGCAGCGAAACATGTTCTTACATAAGCGACAAGTCGCAGGAGATCTCCGAGATCGCAGAGCTCGTTACCGAGTCGCAGATCGTGCGTGCAAATCGTGCGTACCTCGCAAGGGTATCGGTCAACAGTCTTGCGTCAATCCAACGATTGAAGACCGATAGGCGAGCACAGACATAGTTATTAATCATCGAGCGCAAATCGGATGGCGAACGCCCGTTAGTCGGGCGACCTTCGGGCGACGTTCACCCGACTTCCGATTGTTTACAAATATTGAATTTCTGGGAATGTGAGGGTAATTCTAACATTGTGGCCCCTGTGGCAGTATGTAGGCTGGCTTTTTAAAACACTTTCCTTTCTTGTGTCATTTCTATTATGCCCGCGCATTCCATTCATTGGTTAAAAAGATTACGACAACAAAATAAGCAACATTTATTGATATCTTTTTTGAGGTACGTTTTGTGTTCCCTTGTCCGCGTGCAGGAGGTCATGGGAGGTTCATTATCATAGATTTATTCACCGTCGATCGCGCGAGGCTCGCTTATGTGTGAGGGGGGCAGATTTTGGGCGAAAAATACGCAAGACCATCTGAAGATCTTAAAATCAGCCGACCTTCCTGCAATCGCGAAGTACGTCCGAAGATCGTATATAATGTGAAGGGGGTATAAGCCGAACGCCAGCCGACTACAGCCGACTTAGCTCCCATAGTCGGGAGAGAGTCGGGAGCTAACTTCGGCTAAGATTCTGCGGTTTTGTCAATTCAGGTTACCAAACATACACTGGGGGCTTCTAAATGGCGCCCTTCGGATTTAATTGGTTGATTAAATAAAGCCAAAATATCGATAAAAAACTTTGTAGATTTGTTTTCAAACTTTTAATCCGCCTCCCCAAAACAGGTAAACATTCATCTATAATCGAAAAACAGTTCCACTCAAAAAGCGCAACGGGGTGCATAACTCGTTCATTTTACGATGCCCTAGGCCTTGCCGACAGCAAGTGCCCTACCTACGCTTACACTTACAACAGCTCCACTAGGCCCTGCCGGGCTCACTACCGTTGGGGCTTGACTTTACTTCAAAAGAAGCTCATTGCGTATACATAAACTGATAAAGATTCAACTTGCGCTTGCGCATATAACGTTACATGTCCTGCGTTGGCCGCATCTTTGCTCAAAGCATTATCCTAAGATGAAATACAGATACCGAACCCATCACTCAAACCCTGGTCTGCGCCAGACATTTCTGATCTTGATCTCACCCTTGTTACTAGTTACTACACAAACTACAAGCTGTCGTTATCGTTACCTTCGCCAGAATTGTATGTACAAATGTATTTGATATTTGTGTGTGTGTCTCCCCTTGTGAGTGTGTGCCTGAGCCCGATAAGTCTAGAATGCTTGGATGGTCGTAGATTTAGGAGACAGGTCCCTGACGGCTATTCTCCCAGCAGAGCTCTAGGCTAAAGTCGGTGCCAGAAGTGGCCGCGATGTCTCCGTGGAGGGAGCTCGTAGACAAAAGGAATCGCGGCCAACACTAGTACTAGTACTACTCCCCCCGACTGTAACCTCTGCTTGGTGAATACCTGTCAGTCGGCCCCGGAGGAATCTGATAATTTTGAAACTGCGACCCTAAAGGTCATGATGGGAGAGGGGTCGTGCCTTTTTCGGTTCATTGGGTAGACTGTGAATATCAAAGCTATTATCTTGCCATTCTCCCACTTCTTTTCTCCACAAGGAGACTTTCTCGGTGAAAATGCTCTATATTCCTACTTTTATTAAAGAATAATTCATTATTTATGTACTTGTGGATAAGAAAATTAGAGTTCCACGACCCTATACCTTCGCCACTTCTTGAGTTATTCCCTGACAAAGTCTAACGCTAAACAGACCCCAAAACAAGCAGCTAGTGGGCCCACACCACTTGCTGTCAGCCAAAAGAGCTATCTACTACTTCATGGTATGTCATGGCCATATCGTGTCCAGAACACGAGATATCAAAAAGTTCCGCTGAAGTACCGTAACAAACAGCAGTTTTATCGAAAACAGGCCCGAGATGTGTCCGTTTGATAACTTTACTTTCATTCACTTCCTTAATTTGACGATAAAAATACATAATACCATCAGTCAAATGCTCATCTATTCCAGGTATCAAAAAGATTTGAAAACGATCTGGTAGAAGTGCTCTTCTGGAGGCAGGGAGACGAGATATCTGACAATGACGCGTAATAGAAAGGCGTTTAACGTGCTAAACAAAGGGAGGGGCGTTGTGCATAGCACTGGAGTCTACGTATTTAGCTCGTCGCAAGTTGGGACACGCGCAACTTTTCACAGCACATTACATATCGTTCGTTCGTTCCTTCAAAGCATTAATCCTGTGGAACGCGCATGTTTTAAGGCAGGTCCCTGTCGGCCGACCCCGTGTGACGATCAGACAAACGCTGAAACAGTTGCATCATGAGCACTCAATACCTACGAAACGTCCTCTTTTTTTAACAAGCCATAAAATCGACCAAGTTGGGACATGATTTGAAATACATTCCGCCAAACGAACCGAAAAAGGCACGGCTCCCCTCCCATCCATCCCCTGAGCCGCCCAAGGCAACACCCAACCCCAAGATCCAGCCCAGAACAATGTGCCCGCGCCCAACTTAGAAGAATGCGGCAAAATCGGCCCAACTCAGAACAAGAGAGGCCCCAACTAGAAGAATACGGCAAGCAAGAGAACACTTTCGGTATTCAGTGCGGCTGTTTTGAAGCGATACAATTACCTCCAGTTACCAAGTGAAAGTAAAAGGGAGTAGTGTCAAGTGACACGAACTTAAAAGTTAGTGGTACATACCAACTTGATAGGAATTATTATCGCGTCGTTGAAACCACAATCCAACTTTGATATTTTGGGGTCGGCCAGAAGAAAATATATTCCGTGCCGTATGTCGTACGTCCACTAAAGACCAAACACCACGCGGGGCTTTTTTCACGCACAAAAATGTGTCATAAGACGCGCACCGCACGCCGATGTCGTACTACGACAGATAATTTTTTTGTCAATTGTAGATCGGACAACTGGAACGTACACAAGGACTGTGCAAATAGAACAGGTGAAATACAGACTGAAAATGCATGTGTACAACTACACTTACTATTGTCACATCGGCAGGTGGTTTGTAGACGGTAAAGATGAGACTTGTCTCGGGAACGGCTCTTCCAGGAGCAGGCAGACGCGGACTACCCACTCGAGTTAGCGTCCCCGATAATGATATCTGGCAGTGACAGTGACGAATATCAATGAAGTAAACGTAATAAGAATGCGTCAAACCTGTTAAACAAGGGGAGGAGCGTTGTGTAAACAATGGAGTCCACTTATTTAGCTCGTTGTTAGTTGGGACATGGCCAATTATTCACAGTAAATTATAAGATAATGTTTGTTTGTTTGTTCCTTCGTTAGTACGTTCGTTGAGAGCATTAATCTTCTCGGCCGTCCCGGAGGAAAACTGTGACGATTTAACAAATGCCGCTGAAACAGTTGCTTCATAATCTGTGTGAGAAAATTTATGGCCGGAATAAGGCACGGCTCCGCTCCCACCTTGCCCCTTAGCCGCTCATGGCAAGATTGGCACTGAGAACAAGATTGGCCCAACCCAGGTCAAGATTGGCTCGAGCCCAACTTTGAAGAATGTATCAAGATTGGCCCAATACAGAACAAAATAGGTCCGACCTAGAAATATACGGCAAACAATTAATTAAAACGGTAAAACAATTAAAACGGTCATAACGGTTTTGACGTAATACCTCCTGTATTATATGATACAGTATGATAGCGTAGCGTCACCTTTTGACCTCATCGTCTGCATATAATGGTCTTTCCTGGAAATCTGCGTGTGTTTGCTAATCGCTGTCTGGCTTTGACACAAATTTGCTGGTAAGAAAGTTTGGTTGTGGTTGGGACGTATTTTTCATGATGACTTTGAATGGTTACTATTTACGTCTCTGCAAATATTTGTGAAAATGTCACATGGTAAAGAAATGATTGTATGGCGTTCTAAAGATATAACAAATGTCACCCGTCCCGTCCATACGCCCATAACCCCGCGGCTATTTTTTTCAGTCTGCGTGAATTACTGTAAATGCTGTATATTCGCGGGGATTTAATTTAATTTAATTCGCGGTAGCGGGAAAAGGCCTGTTCGGGGTGGTTTTAACTTCGCGGTAGCAACATGCACTTTAGTGTCTTACTGTCATGGAAAAAGATGTTCGCGCTGGTCTTAAGTTCGCGGTAAATTTGCAACGCGAAAACTGCGAACATAAACCACCACAGCATCCTGCATTTACAGTATTATCTCAAAGCAGATGTTGTGTAGGCTAAATTTGCACGTTTTCCTAGCTGTCCTTCCCTGTGGTACATCGCCTGGTGTGCCCCAATGCGTTCGTGAAGATGACGTTGCAGAATCGAATTGAAGTTCTACAGCGCAATATGAAAGGGGATTTTGGACATTTCCCCAAATCGTGCAACGTAGACTGGGATTCTGCATAAAACATGTTACATGGAAACGACGGTCATGTGGAATATACATTGTAGGCCATTATATATTTGCCTCACACAAACGTATTTTTCATATTTGTAAACTCGTAGTTAGAATCGTAACAATTGGCAGAGGCAGTTTGGGATAATCTCATGTGTCTGTATCGGGCGTCTTTGATTTGATGATAAACCCCCAAGCAAAGCAATTTCGGCGTAGGGCGGGACAATCTGGACCTTTTCTTTTGTTGGGTCCTTAGGCGAACTCGTTAGGCAGGCGAAAACACCTTCAAAGTGTAGACACGAAACATTATCGAAGGGTAAACAAGATCACCTTTCTGTCAGGTGTCGAGACATTATGGCGCTGTTATCGCCGCCTCCGGTATCTGCGTGGAGATGTCACCAGATCCTTATACGATCAACAAACAGTACAGAACGGACAGATGGCAGCAGCCGGTTTGGATATAGTAGTAGTCTGTGTAGCCTGAGATACCTATCAGTCGGCAGAGCCGCGATGATTTGATCGTCAGCTATATGAATAACTAGGTGAGTACCGGGGGTATATCCTCTTGGCTCACCCATAGGTCATCTTTTGGAAGTGTACCCCGTAATATCGTACGGTATGGTCGGCGTGTGGGTGAATGAGTGCGGAGATATTGATGTGCGGCTCAGAAACAACAGGTTCCTGATTGATAACAAATAAATGTTCAATATGAAGAAAACCGAAGTCGTAAACAGATACCCAATATTGTAGACTTTTTGTGCTCGATATTGATTAATAATATCTTGAGAAAAACTTAATCTATGAGCTCTAACACTCCATGAAACTTTTACATATCGTACGGTATGTTCAGGGGTGGCGTGGAACGGTGATGTGCTGGGATGTGCGGTTGAGAAATATCTGGGTCCTGTTCGATAATGAACGAAACATTCAACGTGAAGGAAAACTGAGGTCGTTTACATGTACCCAATAGTATGGGCTTTCCGGGTTTAAGATATACTTCACCTATCTTGGGTTTAACATAATCTACAAGCTCTAGCGCCTTAGGAGACTTGTCCCGTAATACCGTACGTTATGGTCGGGGTGAGGGCGAATGAGTGGCGGGACGCGCGCCTCAGAAATATCAGGTTCCTGATTGATAACGAAATAAGTGTTCAACCTAAAGGAAAAATAAATCCGTTTACAGCTACCCAGTGGTATAGACTAATTCGGATATTTCCCGTTTTGACTGTTTTGAGTTAAATTTGATCCATGAGCTCTATCGGATGAGGAAGTATATACATACCGTACATACATATAAACGTATATACATAAATGATTTCCTGGGGTGGGGAGTGTTGGTACCGGGATGTGCGGTTAAGAAATGATTGATAATAAAAGAAGGTATGAGGTTCTGATAGATAAAAAAAGAAGCTTGCAATGTGGTTTTTAAGAAGAACTTCATCTTTCTGTTGACGCTGTTATCATGGTGACATCGGAACGTAAAAATCTCAGCTGGTGACAAGTTCATTTATACACCTTGTCTTGATGGTGTTGATTGACTGACGTTCAAACACTCACCTTTTTTGTGCATACGATGCAGGGGTCTAGCCAGCGTCCGTTTTTCCGTCAATTGACGGAAATGTGCTGCGTCTGACGGAAAAATTTTAAAACCAATCCGTCAACCTTGACGGACAAAAATCCTTGGTGGAAGCTACAGGTGGCTTGGGGACGCTGTCCACGGCCGTAAAAGCCACACACTGTTTGTTTTGCTATTGTTATGATTGTTGACAATGTGTGTCGGCGCCCTTTCGCATACGATATAATCTCATTAAAACCCGTTTTTCAAGGTCTCAGTTCAGTCCTTCTAATTAATTTTCGCGGTTTTCGCGACGATTGTAATTGGCTGACGGAAAAAAAATCGAGCTAGCTAAAGCCCTGATACGATGGTAGGATGTTTATGGCATTCCGATTAACGTTTATGACCCCCCCACCTACCCAAATATATGTAGCCTGGAGACCAGCCTTGTTCGCTTTGGTCCGCTCCCGAAGGTCCCTACCCCGTAGCCTCCTTCACCTACTCTCCAAGCAGAGGTTGGTGGGGAAAATCGTGACCTTTTCCTTTCATACGTTTTTTTTTCGATCGGCATTCCCACCATCTCCTTATTCAAACTGTTTTTTTTTACTCGTGAGTCTGTCCTGTGACAACCTAGATCAACAGTTTCATGTTTTGTAAGAAATCAATGGATCATAAGAGAACGGGGCCGTAAATGATTCGCAATACCGACTTCGAGACAGACCCATCCTGCTTTGGCCATACTTTATACAGCAAGCCTGCATGGCTAGCGTTTTGTATGAAAAAGACGAACGTTTAACAAGCAGGTTTACGAAGACAGAAGAGACAAATGCGAACTAATATTTCCTTCAGTAGGCATGGCAACATCGTATCTAACAACCGCATTTTTTAATTAACTAGTAGGGGTATCTTAGTGAGTTTGTCACTTAATCAATTGACTAAAATAGCTGAAACTTACAATAACACTGTGTTAAAGTGTACATGCACTGTGTACAGAATGGCTCTTCTGGGAGCAGGCAGACGAGGACTACCCATGCGAGATATCGACCACGATAATGATATCTGACGGTGGCAGTGCCGAATATTAATGAAATAAACATAACAAAAGGGCCTTAAGCCTGCTAAAAAAGGGAAGGGGCGCTACACACAACAATGAACCCCACTCCTTTGTCAGTTGGGACACGTGCAACAGAAATTTTCCCATCAATTTATATGATCATGTTTGTCCATTTGCTCGTTTGCTCGTTCCTTCCTTCGTTTAATCGTGTCGGACGCATGTATCAAGGCAGGTCCCTGTCGGCCGTCCCAGAAGAAAAAAATGTGACGATTTTACAAACTCTGAAACAGTTACTTCATTATCACTCAATGCCTACTAAATGCTCTATTGTTCACTAAGCCATAATATCGACCAAGTTGGGACATGCTTTGAAATGCATCCCGCCAGACGACCCAGTATTCTCCAGTGTTACGACTTCTCAACGGATTATGAGACTATCCCTGAATCCATCAACGGGCACCTTGGACCAACCTAAACAAGACAACACTTCCATTTCAAACTTTGTAATTTTACAAGCAGATGATCTCAAAGGAACTTTGAAACCCAAAGCTTACCACAGAATACAATTTCTATCCGTTTACTCTACCTCAACAATCTACTACAACGTAGTAGCCCAGTATTACAAGACGTTACCATTTATGTCGCCATCTCTCTTAAAGTACTTGAGTGTAGAGATTCGAATATGAAAATTTGAACATGTCTGACCACTATGGTGCTTGGTGAACAGTTTCTTAAATTTGGTGTATTTCTAGCACAAATAGCTCACGTAGCGTATTCCCTAGTGTAAAGGGGGTGATCTGTATATTCCTATATATACATTTATATTCGTAAGCAAAAGAATGGTCTTGGGTTCAATTCAAGCCTACATGCATATATCATAAGGCAAAGTTAAGTGTTCTTGGTTCAGTACAGTCGAGTGTATAATTTCTCTCAGACATCTCAGTGTGTATTTCTCGAAGTAAAGACAATGCCGATACACACTATATACATGTTACGTAACATCTAACAATGCCAGCGGAAGTACTGACGTCTGTCGGTACGTCGAGGAGTAATGGAAGTATTTGTCTGGACAATTACATCGTTAGATGCGAAGAATGTGTCGTTCATTAACGAACACGACAGTATTGTCCAAACTCCGACAGGTAGTCTGGAATACACATCTAACTGCGGCAATAAAAAGGACACATCCGACAAACACATGTGCGTATGTCTGGTACCTAGAGAAAATGTTCCCTTGTGTTTCAATCAGTTTCATCAAATGTCAGAACATTAGAGTCGACGAAAATATCCACCAAGATGTGTCTAAAACTATGCATTGTCTAAAGTTGACCGATTTCTAAATTAACCCATTTCAAGTAAACATGGAAATTTATCAGCGCAAGAGCATGGTCAGCTATTTTACTAAGGAAATGGTAGCAGCATATTTTTGTTTGAGAGAATCGACGAAATGTGTTCATGGGTGGTGAAAGATCAAGACGCATGTACTCGCAAATATTTGATTTGATTTATTAGAATTGCAAAACAGTACGATACGCGTGGTTTCGTTCCCGATTAATACGTATACATACATTTCATGTAACATTAATACACTAAGAAACTGTAGCATTGAATAAAAACATTAATGACTAAATTCTACAGTAGCAAAATTCTACGGTAACAGATGGAAACTGAGATGAAAATTAGAAAGAATGTCTTTTTTATCAAACTGAATACAATATATTAGCTTAACTTCAGATGGAGAGTTTACGACCAACTTTTAAAATTTAACGCGACTTATATTGCTCTGTATCTTTTCATTTCCAGTGTTTATTTACTGTTGTCATCTTTCACATTGGTGGTGTCTGTTCATTTTTCAACTCAACAAAATTAAGTCTTGTGTATCGGACAAGCACAGATCTTACGTATGAATGTTGTCTAGAATACACATCAAAGATAAAGCTTAAGACAAAAGCATCAAAGACTTCCCATTTCTGTAATCCACCTTGAACTCTTCAAAGTTGCGCCGCCTGCAGAAGCTGGACGGTACAACCGGTCGGACGGTCGGCATCTCAGTACACATGTCCCAGGAACGTCTGACACCTGTCGTGTCCGAACCCGCCGCCTTTTGTCCTCCGATCACCTTTGGCGGAAAAATCGCCTATAAAATCCTGTCCCGACAAGCGCTCTAGTCATACCTCTGTCGGTTTCCACAGAGAGCACATCGACTGACTTGCCACAGACTTCAACACGAACGTGACGATATGGAGAGAACAGACAACCTTTCCCTCAGCGCTTCCTACTCCGGGTCCCGAGCCGAATGGGTCGCCAAGAGAGCCGACGACTTCGACGCCAAGGCACGGTCGTTCCTGTGCGGGCGGTGCGGCCACCAGGCGGCCTGGGTCTGCCTGGACCCCGTCTGTGTGTCCTACAACCGCGAGAGAGTCTTGTGCCTTTGTGACAACTGCGACAAGCTCTTCCACCCGCCCACCAGCCCCGTCATGCACAGCCACCGCCGTCTAGGAGTCGCCCTGTACGTCTCCATGCTGATGCTGCATCGCTACCAGAAGGTCATCGGGGTCATGATGGCGAGGTCTCCGCACCACAGCCGTCCGTCCACGCCCGTCTCCACCGACGAGAGTGAAATCAGCTCATCGCAGTCACCGACAGCCTCCCGCCAGACCAGACCGGCTCGGTCCTCCGCCAGACCGTCCTCCTCCCCGGTGTCCTCCCGCCCGGCCAGTCCCGACAGTACGGTGAACATCAGGAAGAGACGGCGGTCTGGAGACGAGACATCTGAAGCCACCGCCAAGGTCAGCCGAACCGACACCGACCGGTCAGGACACTTCTCTCTATCCGCCGACCTGAGACCCATCCACGACTCGTATGGACGCATCCTGGACCGACTGAGACAGGACCGCTCGCTGTCCGTCTCTGAGGGCTGCAGACATGAACCCTTCGGCAAGCTGACCCTCAGGAACTACGCCGCCATCGCCGAGCTGAAAATCGTGGACTCGGACGTGTACACATCCGTACTGGACAGCTACATCCGGCGGGGAGACGGGAGCGGCACGCTGTCGGGGTTCGAGCGGGAGTGTCGTCAGGTGCTGTCCGGGTACGTCCGACAGGTGACCGTCATGAGGGAGCGGAGAGAACTCTTGCCGCGTTTCGACATCTCCTGCTAGGACTTCTTGCGAACTATTTATACGTGTACCGACATACGTTGGCATAATTGTGTCGTTGTCACGGCTAATTACACCTGAAACGAATTTGCTGTGATATATGTACTGTATGATGTGAAAATATGCTCTGAGTTGACTTATGTAATTTGTATACAATTTTTTCTATATGATAAGTTTATTGTGAACTTACGCATGACAACATTGATTGGACTTGCAAGGTGTAATGAAGTAGAACTGATGATGTCCCATGAATGTTGAGACTGACGTTATGCTATGCTAAAAAAAAATAAAATCATTAACTGACCTGACCTGTTTTGTGTATTTGTCATTTGTATTTCTAGCATGAATTATTTTTCTCTACACGATGTCATCCGTCCTCTAAGCCGCTCGAAGCAAGATTGGCCCAATCCAGAACAAGACTGTCGCGCACCCAACTTATACGAGAATATTGTGTCAGAATCATTTGCACACTAGCAGTGCTGAACATCAACCAATACGTTAAATGGAGACGCAAAACCTGTCAAACAATGGGGAGGGACAATGAGCACAACGTTAACAACGAAGTCCACTTCTTTTGGCTCGTTGCCAGTTGGTATACATGTATCCAGATATATTTTCCGATATTTTCCGATATTTTTCAATATTACACAATTGATAGTGACGTTAAATACCTTATTCACCCGAGTCAGCTTTTCGACATCAATCAATCAATCAATCAATCAATAAATAAAACAATGATCCAATCACTAACATTTTAGCATTGGTGCGGTAAGCTTAGTATCATCCTCCGTAGTGACCGCTGGCTCAATACTTTCGCTTGCTAACCACGGAGTCTGGACCAGCGCGTATCCCTACAGTGTCATGATCTGAGTGATCATGACACGAAAAAGGTACGGCTCGCCTCCCATCGTGCCCCTGAGCCGCTCAATTGAAAAGGCAAGATTGGCCCAACCTAGAACAAGATTGGCCCGGGCCCAACTTTAAAGAATGCGACGAGATTGGCTCAACACAGAACAAAAGAGGCCCAACCTACTAGAAGAATACGGCAAACAATAGAGAAATAGCAACAGATTAACATCTCAACTATTTTACCCTTCAGTAGTCATGGTAACACAGTATCTAAAACACACACTTCATTACGAGTAAGAGTGAGTTTTTCCCTTCATTCATTAGAGACAGCTGAAATGAGACGGGGCGTTGTACACAACAATGAAACCCACTTCTTTTCAGTTGGGACGACACGCGCAACTTTCCCCAGCAACTTATGTTTGTCCATTTGCTCGTTTATTCGTTCCTTCGTTCGTTTAATCGTGTCGGACGCATGTATTAAGGTAGGTCCCTGTCGGCCGTCCCAGAAGAAAATCTGTGACGATTTGACAAACGCTGAAACAGTTAATTCATGATCACTCGTGTTCACCAAATTGGGACATGCTTTGAAATGCATCCCGCGAAACGACCCGGAAAAGGGTACGACTCCCATTCCATCCGTCCTGTAAGAAGTTCAAGGCAAGATTGGCCCAATCCAAAACAATATTGTACCGCGCCAGACTTAGAGGACAAATTTGTGTCTTAGTCATTTGTACACTAGCAGTGCTGAATATTAATGAACCAACGTGTAAAATCAAGACGTCAAACAATGGGGAGGGGCAATGTGCACAACAATGAGGTCCACTTCTTTCGGCTCGTTGCTAGTTAGGACATGGCAACCTTCCAGAGACGTATACAATGTATTTCAATGTTATTTTGTAAAAACAACATTAATGACGATGGTATGCATAGATACATATTTTTTTCTTTTTTTAGCATCTTAGCATCCATGGGTATACGTTTAGCCTGAGTATCATCCTCCGTAGTGACCTCCAATACTTTCGCTTGCCAACCAAGGAGTCTGAATCCCTGGCGGTTGGAATTCAGATATCCGTTTAAATTCTGAACGAGTTTACTGATTAGCACCGTTCATCTAAGCCCTGATATTTTTTCGTTTGTTTGTTCATTCCTTCAAAGCATTAATCCTGTTAAACGCACATGTTTTAGGGCAGGTCCCTGTCGGCCGACCCCGTGTGATGATTTGACAAACGCTATCACTCAATACGTCCTCTTTTTTTAACAAGCCATAAAATGGACCAAGTTGGAACTTGATTTGAAATACATGTAATATCAAACGACCCGTAAAAGGCACGGATCCACGCCCATTCATCCCCAGAAGATTGACCCAACCCAGACCAAAATGCGCCCGCGCCCAACATTAACTTTGAAGAATGCGGCAAAATCGGCCCAACACAGAACAAGAGAGGTTCAACATAGAAGAATACGGCAAACAAGAGAACAATTTAGGTATTGAGTGATCATGAATCAACTGTTTTGACGTATTGTATGTACTGGAGTACCTCCCACGGCGGTCGGTTGCTAGGGTATTCTTTCCCGTTGCTATGCGAGTTCGAAAGAGTATCGGGTTACAAGAGGCCTACTATTTGCTAACCGTAAAATATTTCAACATAAACAAGATTTTATGACAGGGAAAATGTATTCAAAATAAGATTAAATTCGCAATTTTAGATATTCTGAATCTTCCCGTTTGAATTGAGATAGTTGTTTCGTTTCGATTTTGCTTCCAAAGACGATTTTTTTTTCTGTTTCTAGGAAGGCCTTCAATTTGACCATACTCTTGATAAGATGGGCCGCAAGTGCCATGGCAAATTCTCGATTTTTATATTTTTCGTCATCTGAGAGGCAAATAAAACTTTCTGTTTTTGGGATTTTTTAATTTTTAATTTTAAGCAAAGTTACAGTCAAAAATATGCGTAAAAATGGCATTTTTCGCACTTAATTACCAATAATTCAAAATCTAAGGCATTTTTTAAAAATCCCAAAAACAGAAATCTCGGGAAAACCGTTGCGGTCATTTTGAGCCGTCAATGAGTTATGTTGGACTATTCTTGGTGGAGATCTTAAACGATGTTGGCACGCATGTCATGCCGCACGGAGAGCGGGAGGGTGTTATTGATACCGGTGTAAACAACACTTATGATATTCAAGGTCACCAACAAAAACGCCAGTAGCTTCGTTACATATTACAGGTTGCAAACAAAGTGAAAGCATAGATGTAATGTCCAGAAAATTGTTTATATTGGTTAAAAACTATATTTTTCGCCTGATTCAAGTTAGTTGGGAGGAAAATGCCAGAAAGCACGGTTTTACCTGCAATGACCGCAGATGACCTAAATAGAACACGGGTTCCGTTCGAATTACGTCAGATGGAACATCATCGAAGAAGGTTCGAATTCGGCTAGACATGGGAGATTTTGAGCCCGTATTTGACCACCGTGTCCAGTTATCATATGATAAGAGGTAGTGTCATCTTTTTCGTGTGACACGAACTTAAACACGAACTTAAACACGAACTTTAACTCTGGTGGTACATACCGACTTGTTAGGTATTATTGAGTCGTTGAACACGATGTCACCTGAAATCACAATCCAACTTTGATCTTTTTCTGTTGGCCAGAAGAGAGTATATTCCGTGCTGTATTTCGTAGGTCCACTCAAGGCCAAGCGCCACTGCCGCTTTTTACACGGACAAAAATTTGTCCCAGGACGCGCATTGGTGCACCGCACGTCGATCGTCGTACTAGGGCAGATAATTTTTTTCGAGTGTAGATCGGAACTATTGAGTTTGTTACTTAATTGATTATAGACAACTGGAACGTACACACGCACTCTGCACACAATATGACCGGTAATGCCACAAGTGGAGTGCTATCAACAAATA
Organism: Branchiostoma floridae; assembly: GCF_000003815.2. NCBI lineage: Eukaryota > Metazoa > Chordata > Leptocardii > Amphioxiformes > Branchiostomatidae > Branchiostoma > Branchiostoma floridae. The sequence goes on along the minus strand of NC_049980.1, from coordinate 23,702,859 downwards.
GGACAGGTGAAATACAGACTGAAAATACAACTACACTTACTATTGTCACATCGACAGGTGGTTTGTAGACGGTAAAGATGAGACTTGTAGGAACGGCTCTTCTAGGAGCAGGCAGACGCAGACTACCCACTCGAGTTAGCGTCCCCGATAATGATATCTGACAGTGACAGTGACGAATATCAATGAAGTAAACGTAATAAGAATGCGTCAAACCTGTTAAACAAGGGGAGGAGCGTTGTGTAGAACAATGGAGTCCACTTATTTAGCTCGTTGTCAGTTGGGACATGCGCATTTATTCACAGCAAATTATATGATAATGTTTGTTTGTGTGTTTGTTCCGTCGTTCGTTGAGAGCATTGATCTTCTCGGCCGTCTCCGGAGGAAAACTGTGACTATTTGACAAACGCTGGCACAGTTTCTTAATGGTGCATGATCATGAAGCCATGAGTCAGCATGACTCGTAAAAAAGCAAATTTATGGCCGGAATAAGGCACGGCTCCGCTCCCATCTTGCCCCTTAGCCGCTCATGGCAAGATTGGCACTGAGAACAAGATTGGCCCAACCCAGAACAAGATTGGCCCGAGCCCAACTTTGAAAAATTCGTCAAGATTGGCCAAACACAGAACAAGATAGGTCCAACCTAGAAATATACGGCAAGCAAGAGAACAGTTAAAGCAGTATTAATCATGAAGCAACTGTTTTGACGTAATACCTCCAGTTACCATATGATAACGTAGCGTCTTCTTTTATACGACATCGTCTGCATATAATGGTCGTTACCGGAAATCTGTAAAGTTTGTAATTACTGTCTGGCTTTGACACAAATTTGCTGGTAAGAAAGTTTGCTTATGGTTGGGACGTATTTTTCATGATGACTTTGAATTGTTACTATTTACGTTTCTGCAAATATTTGTGAAAATGTCACATGAAAGAAATGATTGTATGGCGTTCTAAAGATATAACAAATGTCACTCGTCCCGTCCATACGCCCATAACCCCGCGGCTATTTTTTTCAGTCTGCGTGAATTACTGTAAATGCTGTAAGTTCGCGGGGATTTAATTAATTAAATTCGCGGTAGCAGGAAAAGGCCTCTTCGTGGTGGTTTTAAGTTCGCGGTAGCAACATGTACTTTAGTCTGTTACTGTCATGGAAAAAATGTTCGCGCTGGTTTTAAGTTCGCGGTAAATTTGCAACGCGAAAACCGCGAACATAAAAGCACCGAGAAAATTTCTGCATTTACAGTATTATCTCAAAGCAGATGTTTGGGAGGCTGAATGGTTACGTTTTCCTAGCTGTCCTTCCCTGTGACACATCGCCTCCCGTGTCCCAAAACATGCGTGGAGATTACGCTGTAGTCGACATGAGTCGTTTGGAGTTCTACAACGCAAATACATTGTAGGCCATTATTTATTTGCCTCACACAAACGTATTTTTCATATTTGTAAACTCGTAGGTAAAGTCGTTACAATTGTCAGAGGCAGTTTGGGATATAATCTCATATGTCTGTATCGGGCGTCTTTGATTTGATAAACCCCCAAGCAAAGCATATTTCGGCATAGGGTGGGACAGTCTGGACCTTTGCCTTCGGTCGGGTCCTTAGGCGAACTAGTTAGGCAGGCGAAAACACCTTCAAAGTGTAGACACGAAACATTATCGAAGGGTAAACAAGATCACCTTTCTGTCAGGTGTCGAGACATTATGGCGCTGTTTTTATCGCCACATCTGGTTCGAGAAAGTAGGCATACAAGGGACACCTTCTTGAACATGTACTGGTACCCGTCATATCTGACACCTATCTGGTATACATACAAACATACAAACGCTACCGAAAATATAACCTTCTTGGCGAAGGTAATATATAAAATCAGTGATCCACGGTTGCTTCTCATAATGGTTTATTCGGTTGTGTATAGAACTGATCAACCCTTATGGCCAGCCAATACAAAACTGGATTGAAACCTTCGAAGTATAAATCATATGTCACTAGGACTATGCCTGCACTCTATAGTACCATATGTTGAGTAGACAATCTTTGTTCATTATTTTGATAACTAAAAAATAAAACCATTGTGATTTTAAATGTAACTGAGACAGCTGTGAAATGTAATGATTTTACGAACAACACTTACACTGTGCAATATTATCTATGTAACATCCTGTGTCAGCCTGTTAATGTACCTCCTTCACGTTCGGTCAGTAATGACCCACGTGACCTGGGATATGTATACATATCTATGAATAAAGAATGATTTATGATTTTCTTGGTTATAAAAATCAGCAACTTTATATATTGATTGGTATTTATTAATATCATTTCATTTATGTTCCTTTTCTTGCTTTAGTATTATGGATTCTTTTGTATCACTTGTTTGATTTTAGTCAGGATCCATGGCATTTCTGTGTAATTATTGTTAGCATACGTTTTTTTTTATTGTTAGCATAGTGTTGTTTGAACTAGTAGTTATGTCACTTTTGTAGTAATGAAAAATGGGATAGGGAATCTCCCGAGCAGCCCTCGTAACCCCTGCTTCGCCTATTGGGTCAGTTACTAGTAGTCCTCACTCACAGTGAGCAATTGAGCTGGTCTTAATCATGATGTTTCTGACCTGGGGCTAAGAGTTGCTGTTTCAGTTACAATGTAACCCGTAACCTTGAGTGGTCTTGTTACGTGTTACCATACATTAAGTAAAAAAAATGAATTTTTTTTTTAAATGTCACATTCTGTACTGTTCTCTTCTGTAACTTTTATCGATCATCAAATCATAAGGACATGCGAAGAATGTACGTACAGTCTTGTATTTCTACATCTGTAGAATTGCGTATGATATGCAGACAATATTCACTATCAATGGCAAAGCCTTGCCTTGTTTAGGGCCTAACCTCCAGCAGTCTAACAAGATTACTAGTAGTTGCTTTTATGGAAAATCACATCGTGGTAACATTGTTCTGTTACAGAGATGGGTAAGGGTCCAGCAGTGTGATCCTGATATCACATGACAACATGGCCCCATCTGGTGTGGTACCTTGGCAGGTGTAGGTGCCTGCCAGGTCTGGGGTCATGCCGTCTATCTTCAGCTCGTGGGTCAGACCGGACGTACGGACGTGGATGCCTTTGTTCACCGGCAGGGATCCGTTGTTCAGCAACCAATGGGCATCGTCCACTTGAAAATTCAAACAAAAAGCAGTCGTGATCGAAACGTTTCCAAAGTAAGCTTATGCCGTGCTGGCACTAGCAATCTGTAACTCACATGTCAAGTATATGTAAACTTATTGTTTTCTCATGAAAGTCTTCGTTCTGTACCACGCCCATGCAATGATAGAGAACTGAGGTTGATATTTCCTGACACTGACGGTGACAACTTATAAAAAAATGCATTTTTCCATTCGTCTGTAAAGACAACTAAGCAATATCGGAGCGTTAAAAGTGGGATGATGTTTGGGATAAGGCAATCGGTATGATATTGACATCTACTGCACTGTATTTCCACATTTACATCATTATTTCATACTTAAAGCGGTTAAAACGCTGTAGAAACAAACTGTACGAGGATTCCATAATATTGTAAGCCCCAAAATTAGGCCAGTCACTAACCGTGCGGCTTGTTTCTGTGCCGTTGTTAACTGTATGAAATAATGATGTAATTATGGGAACATAGTGCGGTAGGTATATACAATATCATACATATGGCCTTAATCTCCCCAATAATATCCCATACCTAAAATGAGTCATGTCATATAAAAGTAAGGGACGCACCTTCTCCGTTGACCTCCAATATGACCGGTTGTCCTCTTCGGGCCACCGCAGAAGCGCCTGACCTGATGGTCGGATCAGCCAGGGACAATTGCCTCTGTATGGGCTCTCCCTCCCTCCGCTGATCGCCAATGTAGACACCGCCATCAGCTGCTGGAAATAAGAGCCATTGAATATAGTTGCAAGGTGCAAAATCCCAGCTTTCTTGTTAACAAATGGTATCTAAACTATGCCGGGGTGGTCAATTGTGTAAAACTAGACAATGCAAAGTACATTCCTTGATCAACCAAACCGTAGCAATAGTCATTATACCACATTCTATCTTTAATATCAAAGTTGATAGTGGAGTTTGGGTGATGTCATAAGAAGCATTAGATCATTTTATAAAACAACAAGGCATTCTATCAGCAAAGGCAGAATGATACCGGCTGTACATTGTGGATTTTGATACTGACGCAACACTTTCCGGTGCGGTTGATTGATCTTATGCTGTACATAATACATAATGTGTCTCAGGGTCATACTGTACCTTGCCATTGGACAGCACCATTCCCTTGATTCATCTCGTTGATGTGATGGGTCTGCGTTACTGGTGCAAAGAAGAAGAGACGAAAAGTAAATACCATACACGTGCTGCAGCATAACATCACATTTACCTGAAGACGCCAATGCATTTTATACCATATGCTTGTAACCCGTGAATAGCAAACTTTCAAATCCCATTTTGGTCAGAGCTTGTTTAAAACACCAGTCATCATTCAAGCTAGCGCAAACGATAAGTGATCGAATTAGCAATTAGTTATCAGTTTCATTTCTGATGATAATGTCTTTGAATGAGTGAGGTTAACGTTAAGTTAGTTCTTGAACATTCATACTAGCAACAAGGTATATGTGATTGTCATAGGACCACTTTTAGCTAGCCAAAGCAACTCATTCTAACGATTGGTACTAAAGAGAAAACATGAAGTTGAGATGTTGCCAGAGCCTTTAGGAAGGAGAGCGGAAATGGATTCAGGGCCTTGTACGAACCAGATGTGTGGGTGAAGAGGTGTGTTTCCCTGTGAATTTCCTGACGGTAACCTTTGCTGTCCAATTCACTGTACGCCTTCGTTGCGTTGTCAATGCTTTTCTCTTCCAGCAGCACGCTTTTGTTTAGGTCCAGTCCTTCTTCTGAAATGCAAAATGTCGCTTTTGCAATGATGGCCAGTCTCGAAATGGATGTTAATGTCGTTAGCCACATGTGTATACCTTTTATGTCCTTACATCCCGGGCCTTCGAATTCACCGGTGACTGTCGCGAAAAGATAACGTGAGGTTCTGTTGAAAACGTTAGTATGGAAAAAGTGATGATTCTATATTGTTTAGATGAAAGATGCATATGATTGAACACGATAGCGATGTGAAGAGAACTTGAGAAAACAATGTTGTACCTTGCAGGAGGTCCGCTAGGTGAGCCTGGCTCTGATTCTGCCTCAGGGCTCCGCAGAACGTGAAGAAGTCAGGGTCATCACGTGACTGTAGGAGGTGGACAATGCGCCTGTTCTTCTCCTCACGCGAGTCTGCACTCGACGCATAATCACTCATGGCGTCGGTGAAGACCTGTTCATTGGAATAGCAAAAAAGACAAAAACATTTTATATGACGCGACATTTAAACGCCACAACCATGGATGGTAGCAACGTATCATATGGATTCATGTCAAATAATGATTGTTATACATCAACACCAAGCAGGCAAAATTGATATAAAGTATTCTTCTCTTTATTTGGCAATGAAGATCCATGTGAGACAAAAGGTCGTGTCTCATTGAATTAAATGTTGTTTTAGCAAATTCTATAATTTCTGAAACTTTTACCTTTTGCTTGGAGAGATGGGCCAATGTTATATCAGGGTCCATCTTTTCAACCAGGACAGTTTGATGTCGCATCAGCTGCTCGCGAAGGTCAACAGACAGTCCTGGTGGTTAGAAAAAAATGCATTTCTTCAGCGGAAAATTGAATGCACAACTACCAATTTCTACTAGATGTTTTAAAACTTCTATACTTCAATAACCGGCAAGATTAGTCAAATACCCGATCCTTCCAAGGTGTCTGCCAGCCAGTACAGCTTCTCCTCCTCCCTGAGTGCAGCGCAGTATCCTTCAAAGGCATCATCCTCTCCAAACGTCAGGTTATCCAGGAGCACCTTGTTACGATCTTCTCGAGTACGTGGCCTGAAATACGTGCATCAAATGTGACCAATCAAAGATACTGATAACACCAGTGTAATCGCAAGTTTATTCGCAAACGGATTTTAAAAAGGCTGTTGAGAAAAGTCTAGAGACTTGAACTTTTTGTGGCCACGAGAATCAGCTTTGAGTTTTGAATCGGGCGCTTATGGAAAACACCTGCTGTCGTGAGGGCACTGACCTAACAATACATATCCTGGCAGACAGGTTAAGTACACAAATTTTAGTTTTGGTTTTCTGCAATGTTGTGCATTCCCATAACGTAAACACGCATGCCTTACTTTTTGATGGGGCTCATGCCAGTTGGGAGCCGCACCTTCCTGGAGGCCAGGAACGCGGTAATCCTGTCGGGATTTTGCACGTGTGTAACAGCATCAAGTCGGTACAGCTTCAGCATCTCTTGGTGATCTCTTCTCATAGCTGCAATAGACAAATGGCAGCATTTTCATATACAGCAACAATGTAGCTATAGAAAGCCACAAGCGCCTGTGACGACACTTTAAAGAAATGAGTATATTCTTGGAATGACCATGTTGAAACACTGCTGTATGAAAAAAAAGTCACATCAATACCTTTGTTTGTACGTCAAAATTTACTACCTACTGAAAGAATACCATCAGTTCTTGTAATTAGGCACATTCTCTATTAATTGGTCACCTTTGTAGTGTTTGGATTCCGTCCGGTCGAAACAGGTCCAGCAGGTGCAACAGGGGCAGTATTTCCCACACAACCCCAGCCATAGGCAGCAGCAACAACACTAGATGATCGACGACAGTAAGTATCAAAAATATTGAAATTCGTTTTTTATGGTCTTGCATTGCTAAGCTGTCATACAATGGAAATAACAAGAAGAGAGAGAGGCATCTCGTGATTATGAAATTTTGTCTGCACTAAGCTGTGGAAAAAAACAATACTATTGTTAGTATAAAGCACATTGAGAGTCGATCGTTTCTAGTCGTAGTGTCGTGATTTGCTGCAGACTGGTAGATTTTCTGGAGCAATTTGTGTGTCTGTAATTTTCTCAAAATCTCAATGTTCTCCATGGACAGGTCAAGAAAAGAATATCAAATTTTGTTTCACACGTCTTCCTAAGCTTCCACAGACATGTGGAGAAAATTGGGCTATAGTGCAACACATTTGCCACTTGGTCAGTGGCTGTCTGTTAATATTCTCTTAACATTTCCCCTACATCAGTATGGAAGTGCATGTACATGTATCGTATACAATGTTTTGGAACGCATGAAGAAATATCTAACCAGTAGGATCAGCAACAACAGAAGCACGATCAGCAGTGGAAGTAGCCAGGTCAGCAGTTGGCTGGTGGATTCTGCAGTTCTGGCTCCTGATCCACCCTGGTCCTCACGAAATGTCGTCCATGGACCCCATGTACCTCCAGTGCTCCTCGCACGAACCTGGGAAGAATGAAGTATCTGTTGTATCTTTTAAAATAAAAAGACGAAAACGTTGGAAGGGATCTACAGGCCCATATCTTTGACTGGTTTGCCCAACGGAGGACCAAAATAATGAAGTTCTTGAGTAAGCGGCTTCTTGTTCCCGAATCGTAACATCTATCGGCAATGGCTCCCTGTGAAGTTAGACATGTCTCTGGCATAACACACAGACCACGCAATAAAAAAATCAGTCCCCTTCACCTTATTTTCTCCTTCAAAACTTCCACATATTTATATATCCTGTATATGCGTAGTTTCATCCCATTGGTGAACTTATTCTGCGACAATTTGCCTTACCCGGTATGTGTAACCACCCGAGTCGCCATTTAACCCATCAATCCGCGCTGTTGTCTCCGCAGGACCGACATCGATGGTCCTCGTGTCTCCTCCACTCTTCGGGATGGCCTGCACCTGATACCCGCCTATGTCGTCACCGTCGTAGCCTAGGGGCGGGTCCCAGTCTAGCACAGCGTAATCGTCCCCACTGTCTGTCAGTCTAATGTTTCTCACATAGGATGGGGCTGGAAAGAACGAAATATCCCTTCAGGTTGCTATACATCAAACCCTGATAGCCCATGTACCTGTATCGAGGGTACATCTGTAAGCAATCAAAAACTGGGTCATAATAAATTGCCATGGCTCAGTGCTCTTTATAACTATAAACTTCTTGAAAGTGCTGAGCGTTTTCAACTTCTTGAAAAATGTCGTCCACTTGCTTGGTTTCAGTAAGGGCATTATCAAATGCTTTTGGTTTTGTGTTATGAAAAATACTATTGATTGAAAGAGAGGCCACATTTTAGGTAGGTGAGCTACAGTTGTGATGATAAATGTAGGTGCCATCCTCTAGTTAGTTCGCGATAGCTTTCATACTGCACACTAGTGTGGGAGCTAGCCTGCACTGATAGGGACGGTACATAGGCTGCTAGATAGCAATAAGGTGTTTTTCAAATCCTGGTTGCGTCATGCTCTCAGCTTTGATCTATAAGCCAGCTTGTATCTCTTTCCATGCAAAACCGTTACCTCCTGAGTGAAGTTCTGCGGAGCTTCTTGTCCTGCCGTAAAGGTTTGATATTGAGCACTGATAGGCGCCGCTGTCTTCTTCGGTCAGGTCGGTGATTTGTAGTGACGCTGTGTTACCGGATTGCGTCATCCTGTATCTGCCTCCTTCCGTTAGAATCTACATACAAACAAGGTTTATGTTGTTATCATACTAGAACTTCGTGTATACATCCAAGTTCTTCTTCTTACCTTTTCTTAAGTTTGGGCAGTCGCCCTACTGCCACAGGTAGGTAGATGTATTGGAATGTGCTTATTAATATCATACCGACATATATGATACCACCTGAAACTATTCACGAAGTTCAATTGCAATGGATGTGTCTTTGACAACTTCTTAGACATATGATCATTGGACATCGAATTCTGTTGCATGTCTGTGATAGTTGCCTATAATTTCCCTGTTTTTGTTCGTTTCACTTGAATGTTGATTTGTTTGGAAATATGGACCACAAACCTCGGCGTTATGTAGCCAGACGACGTCCACAGGATCTGTGGTATCCCCAACATCCCAGGCGACGTCCCACGTCACAGACTCCCCTAGATCCAGGCGGTGGTTCTGGTCAGACAAGGACTTTGAAAACTGGGGTCCAACTGTAGGGAGTAAAGAAGAGAAAAAAACGTCTTCATTCTACTCTCAAGTGCCAAAAAAATGTTATACGTAACCTTCAATTTCGAAAGAACCGGATTGTAAATTGAGAAAATTAGATTGATTGATCATAAATTAATGCGGTGCTTGTAGTGAATCAACACTTCAATGGTATGTAAGAAGTTACCATTAACGAAGAGTTGAGTTATCTGTGACTGTGTCCCCAGACTGTTGGTAGCGGTGACCTCATAGAAGCCCGCGTCTTCCCGCTGAACGTTGGAGATGGTCAAAGCTCTGTTCCAGGTCTCCATTGCCAGTCTATTAGCTGGTGGCATAGCAACTTCATTGCCTTGCGCGTCCAGACGCCGCCACGTCAAGGTTGGTATGGGGCTTTGCAGAAGAACAGAATCGGTATGAGAACGTAGTGTAATTGAGACTCGTATGTAAAAGAGGAAGCGCCTAAAAGCAATCGTCTTTGGAGTGAAAAGCAAAATCTAGTTTACAAGTCTAGTACATATTTCAGTTCGATGGTAATAATGCAATATGGCCCTGCCCTTGTGCAAATCCGAGAGTGAGAATGTGAGGAAAATGTCTCACTTTCCGTAGGCGAAGCCCTCCATCAAGACGACGGCATGGATGACGGACGTTATCGAGTCCCCCTCGTAAAGAACCAGGTTGGGCGCCGATTGGGGCGGGGCTAAAGATAAAAACACGTGGCGATGCCTCAATTTACTAACTACTCATAACTTAGATATTCTAACAGTGCATACTAGAAAATATATGTTAACTACCATGGCAATTGAAGGTTGCTAAAACGTGTTATCAAAAGTGGTTTGTGACAACGATAGCCAAAGAAATGCGTTGCCGTTTGGAATATCCATAGCAAGACTCAGATAATCTTTGCTCTCAGGGTCATGTAGTATCGCGGGACAGCACTGCGTCAGCAACATTCTTCACGTACTAAAATACGTACACTGATCTGCAACCGAGAATGAGACTGTTGGGCTGAGGTGGCGTAAAGGAGACGTCGGGTCCACTGACAGTCGCAACACACACTGGTAGTCTCCGGGATCGTTCGGCTCAGCACGGGCGAAGTACAAGTCCCCCGTCTTCTGGGACACGTACACCCGCTGGTTGGTTACTGCGAAGGCCGGGTCTAGCGAGCCTGATTCCACCCAGAAGAACATGAGACCTGGAGGTGTGCGTGCAAACGACAAAGCATATTGTTTACTGCTGTATTAGAGAATAACCATACTGACACCTGAGCTGATCTATCATGTCCATTCGTACCCTATCATGTCCATTCGTACCTCAGTCAGTGGGATTGTTCATTGAAGACTTGGAAAGAAATTGAAGCAGGCAATTTTTGTAACGAGAAATTCGAGGGGATAAATGATTAACCACAATACAGTGGTGATGGATTATGATATTGGACGACATGATATCAGTAAGAGCTTTCAAGCTTATCAACTACATGTACTTGCAGTTCACCTATAAGTTTTAACATTCAGTTTGATGGATGGATTGTTTGATGGTTGGTTGGTTAGCTAATTAGGTTTGTAGATTTGTAGGAAAGCACAACTTAAATATTAGAGCCTAGACAGGAACATGAATTCAATCCATCGATGTAGTGAAGTACCTGGATATGCGTCTGGCTTCTGGCACCGCAGCACCGCACCTTCGCCCTCACTTCCGGATACAGGCGGGCGTGGAGTTTGAGCAAACGGGTCTGAATCTGAAGAAAAAAAGTTGTAGAGTCGTTACTTTTAGTAACACTGTGAGCGCCAGATCTTCGTTCTCCATTTTACCTTCATGTACGAGTACTTCTTCACACCGTCATATAAAAATCAACAAACTGGTTAAAGTGTGATGATAATGCAATATAGCTCGACTCACAGGCAAAAGTGAGATTAGCCTGTCTGCTGATAACCTTGCCGTAGTCGTTCTCGGCCACACACTGATAAACTCCTTCATCTTTGGTCTTCTCTGGTCTCTGGATTATCAATGCGCCAGCGTCCATCACGTATGGTGGTTGTCGAGAATTCTATTACAAAGATGACGATGAAATTAGTATTATATAAACATACCTAGCAGGCCCTAAAGCTGTGCCCTTTGGAGAGTCACTTTAATCCTACTTGCTCATTCTACTCAGGTACAAATGAGTACTTAGCTTCTGTTAGGGATAATCCCTCGGATGGGACGTCAAGTCGCAGGTCCCATCATACGTATTGAACAGAGTAGGGGTCCATCTCGGTGTGAGTGAGTCACGTATGGTATTATGCAGCTTGCACCTGTTGTACAACTACAACTGAACGGTATGTAACCCCTAAAGGCGGTTTACCGGGTATGCAGAACAAAGAAAACAAACAAAAAATTCTACGTGTACCACAGACTAAAAGAATATTGGTTAAAACTCTCAGGGATTACAATGGTACATGTACATACCTTAAGCTTAGCACAATGAATAAATAGAAAGACAAAGTGGATCTCCTCACCAAATCTAATAGTTGGCCATCCTTTCTCCAACTGTAAGTGAGCGGCTGTTCTCCTGTTGAGTTGCACGGTAGCGTAACCTCCGGGGTTGGACTGAAGGGGTCAAATATCACATCGTCCGGCTTGATGAAATGACGGGCCGCCACGAGCTCGTCTTCTGATAGAAGCACTATATATATAGGAATGATATGTTTGCGTTTTATTCGTGTGCTAGGTGCATCAGTTGCATGAAACGCAATGTGGCAAATGAAAGATGAGAACACACATGTTAGTAGATCACGCAAACGTGACCGAGCTTATATCCTTCCTCCGCCCTTACCGTAGTGCGAAGTATAACCAGTCAATATTGAGATTACTGAAACGTCGATCAGGCGAAGACAATTGGTTACAGAAATTAATTTGTTATCCAGTGACTGATTAACCCAATGGAACCTGCTGTTAAATAATAATTTTTAGTAGCCAAAGTTTCTTACGACTGATATAAATAAGTAAATGCATTGTAGTGATGTCGCCCTCGGTAGTGATATGCACCGGTGACAAACGTACCTGCTTGTGTTAGCCATGGGCAGTGGAGGAGAACGACTGCTAACAGCCAGCAGGTGCGTAAGAGGCAAGCCATCCTAGAACATGAAAAAGGCACACAAAAATGACATCTTCCTATGTACACGACGTTATCACTTGATGCAACATATTGTGCTGTTGTATGTGGCTGTAGATTTCTAATAGTGTCTACCTAACAAGCCACCACCACCACCACGAATGGTACTACTATCGACCATGTCAGGTCCGTAGGCAGGTCGGTAGGACAATGTCATCGTTAAGAGCCATCATACACCGTGCAGACGGCGTCAAAAATGGCTCACAATCGTGATAAAATGTGACATCATAACTAAACAGACCGGCGGAATAGCATTCAGGACCCGTAAGCCAGTTGCGCATTTAAAATGTACCTCAGACTCCTTTTATATGTCTGTGGCCTTACCAACAACAAGTACCCTACCAATACTTACATACAAACCGCTCTGTCAGGCTTTACCGGGCTCACTACCGACGATGTGGGTTTGGTTTTGCCCCTCTTCATTCAAAACGAGCTCACCACGGATACATCGGAAATATTCCACCTGCGCGTGCGCACATCGGAAATAGTCCACCTGCGCGTGCGCATATCTTGTGAGAATTTCCCACCCACCCAACCAGGGCCCCAAGGTACGTCCCCTTAACGATACATTAGGCAGAAGACAGATTGTATATCAACTAGATCACAAATATAGGTCCGTGTCAGGTGGAGGCGACCTGTTCTATTGTTGTCTGTAAATGTCACAGTACTTTGTAGCGTCTGGGTGTGCCCTGGCGCGACAACTTACAACTGTGTTTGTGAACCACTGTCTCGGGAAATTATGAAACAACAAGCCTACCGGGTCTGCCTATGGGGAGGGGTTAGGATGTTTCAGTATTTACACATCAATATATTGACAACCAAGTGCATATCACATTCTACTGTGTTGATATGTGTCTAACACAAGTCAACGAATAAATGAATAGATATCAATGACAGTGACGTTGTCAACATTGTCACTGAACACACATACAGAAGCAAGGGTGACCTGTATTTGTTTCCCCCGTGAGTCTGCATAGAGTGATAATGATCAGAAGATGGTCTAATGAGTAGGTATGTACGGATTACACTTCTTCATTTGACACAAAGCTGTACAGGTGTTCTTCTAATACTACCCCACATCACAGCCACATGATCATCAGGTGGTCCACAGAGCAATACTATTGAGCAAGGTGTCAAGAAGATTTCTGTTTGTCACTTGCGAAGGAAAAGATGATAAGATAACGACAACAATGATGGCCCAATGATGGACTACCGAAGACCGATAACACCTAGTAAATATTCATTGACTGACATGTGATAATTGATTGACACAGAAGTCAGGGGTTACCTGCCATCCGGAGTCAGTACGTGACTGTCTCGTAGCGCAGCATGTTGTGATTTACACATTTATGCACTGACCTGATAATACACGACTTTGTTTGTCAAGCGTAACTGTTACAATAACGTTAACGTAACCTGTCACAAAGTGTTATAACCATTTGACTTTGCAATTTTCTGTTGAAATTTGTGCCCTATGTTCATATTTACTTCCACTTGATATCTACTTCAGACATTTTCCCTAATAAAAATGGTGAGTTGTTATTGTCTGACAGGGTTATTCGTGATGCCGCCGTGTCTTTAAATACGTGTGTGGCTGTGTGTGTCGTCATCAAGGTCAACAGGGCGCCAGGTGTGTACAAGTTGTCGGAAACGAAGTAGCGATATAAAAATACGATATAAAAACGTCTTGAGTAATGAAATATCGTAGATGAGACTCTTCATCAAAGTAAATGTTCCATGTATGCCAGTGGGGCAATTTTCATAGACATAGAGACAACAGCATCGGTGTGCTTCATGAGTTATTCACGCGGAATGGGAGGGAAGTGTAACAGGAGACCAGCCTCCTGTCACATTCTCCGTCTCACTTTGAATATTTCAACACTTCCAATAGTTACGAGAATGGCGACGGTACCGACATTGTTGGGCAGGTACTTTAGGCGTACTATGACTTCGTAGTCGTCGAAAAAAGCGTCTGAATGCTATACACCTTTGTCATAGAGAAGCGAGAAGTATTAAGGAAAACTATGCCAACGACGCTCACTGCCAATGGTAGCAATCCAAATAGTAGGCTTCAGTGAGTAAAGTTTAAGCAACTGTTTGCCTCCAGAATAACAAAAGGTGCGCAATGTCGCGTGAACGGGAATGGCTTACCGACGCCTCCTGTTGTGCCAACGCTCGCTACTGCCCCTTTGCTTGGAATGTAACAGTTAATACTGGGTTACTGCTGTGCATTTCTGAGGTTATCACGTTTACTGTACAGTAAGGTCATCTTCAGTGGTAGAAACGTGACAAGGTTTACATTGTGTTTCTCCAAAATGTTGTCAACATATTTCCATACAACTCCTACAACTTTAAGTCACGACCTCAGGTATATTAAAAACCTAAATTGATAACATTATGAAATGTAGTACGTGTATATAACTTATCGCGTCAAACACAATTAATAGGTCAACTATCAAAACTGTGAAAACTACCCTCGTCAAAGTGAAAGGAAGTCGAATGTAACGTTACAGTTAGTGATCCGACCGTGCGCCCAATCCTGGTGTTGAGTTGTAGTTTTATCTGAGGGTGTAGCCTTGTCGTCGCAAACCCACCCGGAACACGTATGATGTGCGACCGTTTGTTGTGCGGCCTCAACTCACCTGAAATGGCCAGTCTGCTAGTATTTATAAACTAATTGATTTACTAATCCGCTATCAGAGCCACACCTACCTTTGTTTTCTATGGAAGACGAAGTTTCCACGACTTGTTGAAGGGCGTAGTTTGACACCGGAGTTGTGGATTCAGCAACTAAAGGTCCTCAGTTGAAGCAAAGAAAAAGGCAGAAATAATTATGATAATCACAACGTGTTCCCTGATCATGATGAAATTGTATTACTCTAGATCTTTATCTCCTTATTCAGGAGTGACCTAAATCGACAGGAATGTGAAAGGTGTGTCCAACTTCGTGTTTTGTCTCGCAAATCCTGTAGTCTTAACGGTTTCTCCTGCGTCCAGAATAGAACGGTATCGAGGCTGCCATCTTGGCAGGTGTAAACAGTAATGGGCGTTACTTTGTTCAGTTAACTACAAAGCACGAACTCTTGGCTTGCTCCAAAACGGTGACTGCATTTCATAACTTCATAGCTGTCTGATACCTCACATGATCTGTATAATTACGCAAGGTAACGTTAGCAGTTACTCAAGCAATTGCAAGTGGATAGAAATTCGGTAACGGTCGGTTATGTTTCAGTGACTGGAAGAACATCTGGATTCACTAACTATTAAACCCAACTCTGTACAATCATGTACTTTTTAAAGATATGATAGGACTAAAATGGCTGTCTCACTAATGGGTTGAATGCGACAGGTACACTACGTGTATTACCTTTTCGCTCTGTCTGTAATGGCAGTGACGAATGGTACATTGACAGTATCAAATTACCTTACACCTCACCTTTTCTGTTCTGTGTTCTTTTTAATGCTTCCAATTAAAGGTGCTAAGCATGAGAGCGGATAACCTGTTCATAAGGGCAGGTCCCCGGGGCCATTAGACAACATCCCTGATACATAATGTGTAACATTGATGAGCTATAACAACACTCTTGTCTTGTGGACGGGACGTTTGTGTGGTACTACTTGTATCTGGTCCCTGTTTCCAACCCCCAGTTGTGTGCAAGCGACCTGTTGTGCCTTGTTCTATGCGTACCATTAAATGAACATCCGAAATAAGCATGTCTCTGGTTTCGCTAGTCCAAACACTGGAAAGAGACACTCAAGATAAATAAGAAGTATTCACCTGTGAAATGGATTTTCAGTCCTTCGGGACAGCTGTGTCAGAGTAACCGCGACGCTCGCTCCTTGTCTGTTGTCTTTGGTAAATCACCTACGGACAAGTGCAACAGGAATGCTATCTATGTGACAACTTAGGGACGGATCAGTAACTAACTGTTGACTTCCTAAAAGGGTTGCATCAGTAGAGAAATGGTAGGGTGGTGGTATTCTCCAAGCAGAAGTTGGGTCGCAGAGATTGTAGATATTGGGATTTTAGAAAAATCCCGGCATCTACCGTCTCTGAGACCCAACCTCTGCTTGGAGAATAGGGTGGTGGACCCAGACCGCAAAGGTTATGGATTCGAATACTAGTACCCTGATATTCTCCGATGCTGCGGCCTTTGGAAAGGCACTTTATATGAGTTTACTCACTTCACTCGGGTAAAAATGAGTACCAAGTTTCGGTTTATTATTAAACCATAACGTCCTTGGTTTAACCTCCCCAATTGGAACGCCCAAGGACGCTGAATGGAGGTCCCGTGGTTGAGGAGAGCCACATTGAAAGAACCCCACACGTGTCGAAAAGAGCACCAGGGGTCGTTCCCGGTGTGAGTGGATCAAATGAATCTGTCTGTATATGCTGTTTCATGTATTCTTCAGTGCAAACCTGGTGTGTTACGCCACGAGGTAGTTTGCCGTGTATGTAACACAGAGACTGTTAAGTGCCAAATCCACGTTTCGTTTTAAACAATTTTCTCTGGGGACTGTAAACTTCTCCATGGTAGTATTAGACACATGCACACATGTACAACCAATGCTCCTGAATAATGATCCTCTGAAACTAAAGATATACTGACGTAATAGTCTTAAGAATCTGCCCTGCGAAAACGTCAATGTTCAATGTATTTCAGACCTTGCCCTTAGGCTAATTTCACGCATACCACTGCGCCTTTCATTGTTGACCCTACTGCACTTTATATGGACAGAAAATAACGTGATAATTGTTGAGATAT
Organism: Branchiostoma floridae; assembly: GCF_000003815.2. Taxonomy (NCBI): domain Eukaryota; kingdom Metazoa; phylum Chordata; class Leptocardii; order Amphioxiformes; family Branchiostomatidae; genus Branchiostoma; species Branchiostoma floridae. The sequence continues at coordinate 23,685,868 of NC_049980.1, read as the reverse complement.
ACATGTGTTCTATTGGCGGATTTTTACTTGTGATTGCTGCATTCGTTGTGGGTGTCTGTGACCCAGGTAACAGCTGGGGTTACTATATTGACAACTCTTAAGGTTGGCGTCAATGTCGTGGGATAGGAAAAGTCACAAAGACAAGCGTCAGACAGCAGAACTGAACAAGCTACCTGAGGTGTGAGCCGAATTCATTCTTGTCATTCTTGTCAGATAGACCCTTCCGTTCAGTTCCAGGCATTGCAGCTGCTCATTACTACACCTTACTCAGTTGTATGTCATAAGGATTTCCCTTGTAGACTGTACCATCGTTTCACTAGGAAGAATATGTTTAATGTGAGTTAACGTTGCCAGTGATGGGGATACTCGCCCCTGGCAGGTGTTTTGGACAAACCAGTACTTCACACGTTCGAGCGATTTCAGAAATCAATGGGGGTGGTTCGTTGCTGTTCAAGGACATTCGATCAAGATAATGTTGTTTTTTATGTGTGGAGACAAGGGGAAAACATTTCAAATTTCACGTTCCTAACATTGCTTTGTTTTCTTAATTTCATTTTTTAGGTTTTCCCGCGCCGCCGACAACAGATAATCATGTTTGACGTTTGAGTTTCTGATCTTCACATTGATGGAAGAAGTCATTTCCATGCGGTCTATTACTTGCAATCTCACATAATGTTACACATTTTAACTTATGTGTAATCAGTAGTTGAGACAAAATTGTTGCTTATTATAATAACGTTAAATAGTTTGAGTCAAAATTGATGTTCAGGAAAATTATTCATTTATTCAAAAATATGCAGAAATTAAGTCGCTTTGCACCATACATTGTACATGTACTGGCCTAAAAGTACATCACTTCTAATGATTAATGAGTTCAAAAACAAAAACTGACCAACATTTGAATGGCTTACCTTAAGAAATCATGATTTATACATCAATTGCAGAGCTAAAATTTTACATTCCATCATCTTCATGATTCGTGACAATGTTCAAACTTGAAATCATGCATAACAGCAATTATTTTCAATTTGATATATAAAAAGACTATACATCAGCAGTTAGATGTATTCTAATTATCAGTCAAATTCAACAAATATGTATGGATGAAATTACCACCAAAGTAGCTACCAGAGGTACATTGATTGTGAATACAAAAATATATAGTTTCTGCAGTCTATTATTGATGCTTGAAAGTCATCCTAGATCCTTCATTCTATCAAAGAATGTCAGTTTTTCAGTAGTCAAGAAATCTATCTACATGTAGGATGTGATTAAGTTGCCTTGATACATGAACATGCAATAGTTGCTGGTACATACCAATGTTAAATAGGTTAAAAATCAGCCAAGGGAAGATGTCAAAAGTATCTGAATCTTAATGGCAACAGCTAATATGCCTGAGTGTCGCAACATGATTTAGATAGCATAGTTTGGAAATACATAGTAGTCACTGATAAAAGCAATGTAGTTTAAACATTTAGATACAAGTCAATCTAAAAAACTTCAAATACTAGCTGCCAGGATTATTGTCTTTTCTCCTAAAAGTGTAACAAAGGTTATCACTAAATTTGGAATATCATCATGATCATCAAATGCAACATACTTAGCAAAACAGCATACATGACTAAATTATTACAATAATAAGTCACTAACAGTGCTTTTTCCAATCTAGTCTAAATTTTTCTACATATAGGATCGTTTCACCTGATGTAACACAGCTGCACATTGGACAGCTTAAAAGTCTGATCAAGGTAAGTCATATTATGTTTCATGTACCTTAACAGCATACATGACTACAATCACTTACAGTTCTTTTCACTATCTACAGTTTTCGACAAATTATTTGAAGAGAATTGTTCCGCCCAATCTATCAAAGCTGCAAATTTGACAACTTAAAAACAGATGATTTTACAGGAAGTGCTTCATCAGATTATGATACTCTACAGGTGCAGGCAAAATTCTACTGGCCATTTGCCCTAAACATAATATGCATGTGTAGAGTAGTAAATGATCTACACCTACTCTGAAAATCACAGGGTTGTTAGTAACTCGTTACCCTGTACATAATAGCCATTATGATTACACACATAGAGGAAGCCCACTAAACATTATCAGCTGCCTGGTGCTGGTCTATGCTGTGTCACGCATGGCTAGTTCCTGATGAGCCCTGTACAACATAGACAGGCATATTTAGCAAATGACAGAAAGTATGCACACTTGAGAATGTTTAATATAATATACAACAATGTACAATGTAGCTGTTATCAACCCAGACCTAAATCATGATTTTGAAAATACAACACTCTTCAAGTCCTACTCTGTGATGGCATATCAACGACCTTGAGACAAGGTCAGGTACAAAATGTGGTTATCACGATGTCCTTACCCTAACAGTTGACTTTATCCTCACGTCCTGTGGAGGTTGCCATGCGTCCCCTCCTGCCATGTGAGCATGCATGTCACCATCAGGACCGTCATCGGAGCCAGGAGACACGTCATTGGACGGTGTGTCAGACAGGTCACGCCTTCATGACAAGTGATGGTGGAAGGAAGAATGGAAACATGATTATTGAATATTGAATTTTGAATAATGAATATTGGTAACCCTGTCCCGCTGATGACCAATTCAGCTTCAGGGATCAGGTAGGTAGGTAGGTAGCTATTGCACAAGAATCTCTTTTAGTCGTAGTGCTAACATTACATCATCACGCAGCAAAATTCACCCTATCTTTTTGTGACAAACAGGTGCCATGATATCTATTTGGTGACCATGAAAATTTTTATGCAGTTAACAAACATTATCTGTATATCAACAATTAGTCCAACAGATGTCTATGTTAACTCTCTTAATGATCTTCAAAGTCTTTTATTGGAAGACTACCACCTACATGGTACTTTACAATTTTTTTTCAGTGAACATCAGATGAAAGGAACTTACCTCTCTAATTCCTGTTCCCTCCTCTGCCTGCTGGAGGTTCTGTGAGACTGGCGAGACTCTGGCAGGCCCTTCTCCACATCTCTGTCACGGACACCAAACGGACTGTCATCCCTGGCACGGAAAAAACAGATGGTCAGGTTATAATAAGTACTTTTTGGAAATCCTCATCATGACCGTTTTCTTTAAGTTTAAAGAATTTGTTCAGCGCAAAGCCACATGGACCACTTCTAGGCAATGTATTGATTCTTTACTGTAGCCACACCTGTTCTTCTTAAGTCAGAAACATCAAGCTTACCTAAAGAAAACCCTAATAACGGGATTTGAACCCGGGACCTGATTAGATGATTGCATTTTGCTCCAAAAGTTTAAGTTTTAATAAAACAAACAATAATGTTTAAACTTTCTTTGCAGTTTGCCGTCTTGTTCCATCCATGGGGTTCTCAGACAAATAGTATCTTCCAATAGTAACTAACTTTCCGGTGTATTTGCCTACTGGAAGACAAAAGTTGCGACCTATGACATACCTGACTTCTCTTGCTAGAGGTGAGCTTCTGGGTGACCCCCTCATCCTGTCCCCCCTGCCGTGGTCGCCCACAGACAGCGGCTCCAGTCTGCTGGGGCCCCGTACCCCCATGCTGCTCTCACCCCCTCCTCTCGGCTGGAAACCTATGAGTGAAGCAACAGTAAAGCGATCAACAGCTGGATACAAACATTCTTCTGTAAAATGGAGACTCTTCAAACTTCATACCCAGATACATCCGCCAATTAGAAATTAAAAGGTTCTGTGTAGCTGTCAAAACACTGTGATAACAGTATTTCCTCCTTGAAACATGTACTAAAAAAAGTAATAAGCAACAGATATAGAGAAACTAGCAAGCCTTGGACATCATTTCTTGTTACTCCTGGGTTTCTTGTGATATGTCCATCTGCAGAACCCTTAAGTTAGCTTTTGATAATCGTACTGACTGCATCCTTACCTCCCTGAGACTGAATGTCAATCAAGTGCTGCAGGAAGCGCTTCATGGAGCTGTTGTCATGGCGCATGCGATCAAACATCTCGTCCTGCCGCAGCCGCAGGTTGCTGATTTCATCTCGCAGGGTCTTCACTTCTTCCTGCACCTGGGACACCATTGCACCTGCAGAGGGTAAAGGTTGGGTTTCATCTCATCTTTGACCATGCTAAAATAAACCTTTATGTACTGAAACCATAACAATCAGGGCTGTATACAGCTTTAATTTTCTTCTGTGCCAACCTGTTTACGAGTCCATGTTATCAACGTTTGTTTTTAAATCTGTCATTTTCACCTTATGAAAAATCAACCATCAATTATACATCAAGAAGTTCAGACTTTTTTTATAGAACACCTGGGGTGAAATTTTTGTCTGTCCTAATAAGCAAATTTCCATCCCAGGATGGAGGGACATGTACTGGAAACAGCCCTGATAATGATGCATTCAATTATTGGTACTCATGCACCCCTTCATATGCTGTATGTGTCATGTAGGCATTTCATAAAGATAGTCATTTTTGAGATATCGTGTTTTGTAATGCAGCTCTCTTTTGGTCATTACAGCACACAGCAGCAGTGACGGATGAAAAGAATTTGCGAAAAGTGCAGCACAGAACAATGAATTCCTGAAATGGTTTCTTTGCTCAGTAATACAAAAATCCAAGCAAAAGTACCTAAAAAACAGTTACAACGTGGAAAAAAAATAAAAGCTGATGTGGAGATAAGGGTCTTCCATGATGTGGAAGCATATACGTGACACTGTGTAGCTGGTGTTGATGACTAAGATGATGCTGTCCCCTCAACTCATTCAGAACAGTATGGTACATAATGCATTTCAGTGCATCTACCAGTAGAAATCAAAACTGTGATCTGTAATCATTGGACAGGGCTTGAAAGGGGAGGAAACTAAATACTGGAAGGGCAAATCTTACCATGGATGGCTACTCTTACGCTGTCTGGTATTGTAATAAAAATATTGGGTTTGATTAGCGACTTGTGAGTACAATTGAACATTGACATAGACAAGCTTATGTAAAACAGGGGCCATGTACGAGTACAGTATGTATGTATGTATGATCCACACAGCTCAATACTTGATGAAATACATAATAATATATTACATGTTTACCCAAAATATTACATAGAGTTACATGTCAAATTAGTCACATGTAGTACTGACCTGATGATCGATGGCTGTCACTCAGCCCACTGTCAGTACTAGCAGGATAGACTGGTCTGATAGGTCTAGGCTGGTCAGAGGAAGTGCCCTCATCCTGAATGGAAAATATTGTGCTTTAGATAAATGATAGGGAACACATAATGGACCAGGTACTATTCTACAGACGGTTTATTCATCCTTTAACATAGGACTTTGATAAACTCAAAGTTTTTTTTCTTTATTTATTTATTCATTTATTAAGTTCAAGCATTTCAGGCACAAGGTGCTCCTATTTTTATCTCTGTGACTTTTTCCATCTTCTTTAGAATGCTCCATCTTTGAAAAAAACTATCATAATGGTGTTTGCATTGTGTGTCATAATCATGATAGAATTGACAAACCTCATTTCCTTTATGGGTAGGCTTTGTAACAAATGATAAGTAGATAAGAACCTGAATGACTACAAAAATATTGATGATTAATTAAAAATACTTTGAATTTCCTTTTTTTAGTGTTTCAATGTACTGTAGTTCATTTGTGCATGTGCAAAAATTCTACATTCATGATAAGTGGCTTTATCTTTTGTGATCTACAAGTAGTGTATTACTGACCAATAACTAAACGCAATACAGTTAAAGATTTTGTATCTGGATATTAAACTTATGAGTACATTGTAAAGATTATCTTTTTTTCATAATGCATGCCATGTCCACAATGCTTCAAAGTTACACAGAGTACTTACTAATACTCGGTGAGGATGTTGCATAACTAGAACATTCTGAGCAGCACAATGAAGGCAGACAGAACAGGTGGATAAGTCATGGTGGCAGGGTAAGGAATCATGGCATGATGACATACATTATTTGTCTGGTAGCTTCTGACAGAAGGTTACCATGTATACTGATAAGTATTTGTTTGAAAGAGTGAAATACACCTTTAACTCCTCTGTTTACAGGCTGGGGCTTTCCATTAGGCAACTGTGATTATTTATACTCTTGATAAGTCATAATGGTTGTCTGAATTTCCACAGTTCCAGAGCTGCTCATTTATTTGTACGGAAGATCAAAGAACCAAGAACTTACCCCCGGCTTGTACATCATCCGCATCATCTCATGCATTTGTTCAACCTCTTCCTGGAATACAAAATTAATACAATTCATTTTACTTAGTTGGGCTACATGTCATTGACATTTTTCAAACCTCCGTCACAATTTTCTGACAAATGAATTATTAGATCTTTCTGCAAGTCTCATTCAGATGAATATCTTGCTTTGAAAAAGATCATTGCAGCTACATGTAGAGTGTGGGTTCTGTCAACAGTTACCATAACCACCATTAATATTAACCCACCTGGTTACATAAATCCATCACTTTGAATGAAAAACAGTGGGTTTTGAGAGATCTTTAGTGCATTACCCCTTAGGTAAGCAAAGTTAGGATCATACTCAGGTGTGCATCATACTGGGGGTGTTGGGTTGGAGATCTGTTTGGATGTTTTCAGGGTGGCAGAATTATGTACCCTGGTGGAATTATGTTCACTTGGTAGATGTTACCAACCATTATCTGGAATGTGATCTTTTGCAAGTCGTCCCCTTCTGCAGACGTCATGTCATCGTCGTAGTACTCGGGGAGAGGGGCACACTGGGAATGGATCATGGCCTTGAACTTCTCCCGCTTCTTCTTTGACATGCTAGCCTCCAGACCGAGGATCGTCTGTGCCTGCTGCATGATGGCATTGGACACTGCATTGTCATAAACCCTGTGGAAAAAAGACATAAAGCACATAACATTACATGTATTATATTGACTTATCAGTTTAGTACAACACCTTTGTATACTATTAGTTAACTCATGTTTACTGACTGACTAAACTCATGTATTGTTGCTTCTACTTTCCTATATATGTTTGTTACATCATACTTATTAATAAACTGTACCTAGCCTGTCGAAGCATGAATGTATAATAAAGGTCTAACCATTAAGTAACTACCAAGATTTTTACTCACCTTTGGAATGTGTCTGACAAAAGTGCGATGAAGAGATTGATACACAGGATTGCAGAGACAAAGAAGAACATGGCAAGCAGCAGGTCTGCAAAGATCGGATCTTCTGCATGTAGGCCCTGCAAACAAGTGCACATTTCAGCATAATGGTAACACCAGATGTAATGGTTACATGCATTGATGTAGGTTAGACATCCAGGTAAAAGGATATGCCAAAAAGTAGTTACCCAAACTGGATATTGTTTTGGAAACAGTCAGACGTTTGTCTTCCGCCCATTTTTACATCTTGTTTCATGGTTAGGATAAACCTGAGTGTTCTTCATCTAGATTCCTTTTACATATCAATTCACAGCTAGGATATATAAACCCTCTCATGTTTAAATATGTAAAACATGATATGCACCTGTTATAGCAAAGATGTTTTAAATATTGTAAATTGGTTTTAATTCAGTGGAAACACCAATAAAGTCATCTTGTATCTTGTATCTTGTATCTCTCCACCAAGATCTCTTCAGAGTCACTGACGAAAACTACTGGATAGTAGTTGAAACACCTGACCGTTTCAAAAACCATATCCAGTTGCTTGAGTAACTACTTTTTGGCGTAATGGTTACATACATATCTCAAACACCTGATAGAAACACTACGAAAGCATTATGGCTTTTACAGTTTGTTACTATACACCTGATCATATGATTCACAAATGTTAAAAACTAATTTAATTTGTTCAAAAACTGCATAAGTGTTCATTGACCTGGACAACATAAAATGTAATTCAGCCAAACAGTACATTTTTCACTCGAAACAAGTTATCATCCTCTTCCATTCCCGTATTTATCCCTCTCAAACTGTCCCTTATCCACCCTGTTAGGCTTAGGTCACATTTTGAAGCCGGGGCCCGATCGGGATGCTTTAAGAAACGAAAAATCACAATGTATACTTAGAAATATTCACAAATTATGCCCATGACTCTTATTTTGACATTTTGTGCATTTTGGTGCATTCATATCATTCTTTTCGCTCCCGAAAGCTGCCCGGCCAGGCCCCAGTTTGGAAATGTGAACTAAGCCTTACATGTACAAAAATGTATGTGATTGTGCATTGTAGCATGAGATACTCACATCATAGTCATACTCATCCACCAGGGTGAGGCGGAACATGGTGTACAGCATAGTGGGGACATTCAGGAACCCTGTCACACCTCTGCCTCCAAACAGCATCCAGAAGGCACAGGCTGGGGAAAACACCAGGCATTTCACAACAATTATTACAAGCAGATCCTGCAAAAAGAGCTCTGCAACCGACCTGAGTCAGCTTACAGATGTGCCCTATGTGGCAGAGACTTTCATTCTCGTATAGGACTGTTTAACCACAGTCGATGATGTAGGGCGGATATCAATTAGGATTTTACCATCATGGTCAATACTGACCAAAGGAGGCCATATAGTAGTATTACATGTACTATAAACCTGAAACAGTGTATGCTGTATTATCCCAGGTATCTTTGAGGAAAGGGCTTCATATAAGCTTCTCATTTTTCTCCTTTCGCAACATAAAAATGTGACAAAAATGAATTAAATACAATCTCCATAATCACAAGAACACAGAAACCATAGTTACCGAATGGAATGTAGAACTCCAGGTAGAGGTAGACGAACCTGAGGATGTCATAGAACATGTGCGACAGGATGACGATGAAAGGTCCTGAAAAAAATTACACCAATACTTTGTTGTAGAATTTAGCAGCTTTTGAAATCTGGAACACATTCAATTGATCAACACAAGACAACTAAACACAGATACTGCACCATATCTAAGGCTACAGCTACAGAATTTGCTGTTTCAAGGAAATAATGCTCCACTGGAAAGGAGTATGCAATTCCATGTGCTTCATTGCCTGTTAGAATCAAGATTTCCCTCCTCTGTTTCTATACTGTTTTCATCCATCATTTCCACTTAAAATGTCTGATAACCAAGGAGATGGACTGATGTGCCTTGGCATACATCTTGTCCTAGCATCTCACCTATGGCCCTGAAAGCACGAGCATTCTTCATGAGACGAAGCCACATGATGATGATGGTGAGAGCAAATATCCTGATGTGCCACCTGGCCAGCTCCTCGCTGTGAGCAAACACGTCCACGATGTGCGTTGTTATACACACCAGCAGGAGGAGGTACAGCGTCCAGTCAAACAGATTCCTGATGGGGAAAAAACAACATTTTACATCAGTTATCAACCTCATGAAACATACATGTTGTGCCTCGATCCAAGAAATATCAAGCTAAAAGGGAAACTAGTTTGACTCTCAAATAGTCTAACTTCCAATTCTTCAAAAATTGCATTATGTACAATAGAATGTCCAATTCTTAAATTGAGAGTTAAACTAGCACAAACAAAGTACAAAACAAATTACGTTTTAGGTAAATAAAACGCCACATGACAATTAGAAGTGAACACTGTCACAATAAATCAAGAGTGTACAGAAGGAACTGTAATAATAATGCAAAATCATGGAGTCAAAAAAATCTATTACATTGATGAGACTACTTTCTGTACTTCAGCTATATTTTAATGTACAATATTTGTAAGGTGGTTTATTTACCAGAAATCCGAGAAATAGGAAGATTTCTGGTCATGGATCTGCTCGATCTCCCTGAGAAGGAAAGCCCTCTCCTCAGGCCATCGCGGGTGACAGAACGTCAGGTCTTTCCTGATCTCCTCTGTTCGCCATTTTTGCCATGCCTGGGGACCGACAGGGAACAGACCATGACATTATGTACAATATGGGCATGAAATGGAATGAAAGAGCTGAAGGCTGAAGTCTACTTCCTATCCGTACATTAAGGAATCAAACATATTTGTGGGTCATAGGTAATGTTTTTCCCCACATCAAATTCACTATGACAGTTAAAAAATCAAATATCACATAGTGCAAATTTTGTCCACTCTACTATCACTACATGAAAACAAATATCAAACATTCTTCTACTTAGTCTAAACTCTACTATATTCCAGATGGCATATACATGTAGATATAGAACTTACCTGAAACTTTTGCTTGTCTGAAAAGAACTCCTTCAGTTCCACAATGATATGGTAAAATGTCAGCAGCACTGCTATGCTCTGGACAAAAGTTTGGGAAATGGTGTGGTGTGGTGAGTCATGATATCATCTTTTTTTACTCATCTGACTAGCACAACTAATGTAACAGTTCAGATAAAGCTCCAGTTTCTATACTATACTCACCGGTCCTTTAAACAAAGACTAACTTGCTCCAATCTGGTTCACAGGAGCAATTAAAAGTAACTAGATTTATAAGAACATGGGCTGGATTTGCCAGCAAACAATAAGAAACATTTCAGGATTAGATGTTTTGTATATTACATATTCCATGACTTTCCAGCCTTTAGCAGTTGCAAAAGAACTACTTATTTCATGAACTTTACACTAAAAGGAAAAAAAAACAGACTATTTATATGATTGTATGTCCTACAAGAGGCAACTGGTAGCTTAGCAATGTTCACATCACATACCATAAGCTTCAATCTACATGTATGTCAGTACCAAAGTAACCCATAACCTTGGAGTGGCCTTCAGGTCACACCTTGAAATGACCTCCAGATCTTGCTACGTGACCATTAAGTATAAAAATTAATTTAAAAAAAAAAACAAGAAATAAGGGTACTTACAGAAACAATGATTCTCCACCAGTCCTGTGGGAAGGTGTAAGTGAACCTAACCCTCCACGCAGGTGCCACAGCCAGGGTTGTCCACATCACAATGAAGATGAAGTTAAGGAAGAGGGATAACCAGGCTCCTCTCCTGTCAGGGAAAGAATAAACTATTGAAGGGACATACATTTTTAACTTGTACGTATGAAGTCAATGATTGAAAAAGAAGTACACATTGTTGAGTCTTTTTTTAATCATGAAATGAAAGAAATTACCTTGCAAATCTTTTCCATTTCATAGAGATGAGTTTCTGGAATACAGGGTGCTGCAGAACCTCATACTGTTTGTACTGCACTGCGACTTCCATCTGTGGGGTGGAGCAAAACAACAGTGTTGACCTACCTTGGACAGAAAATACTTAGTACAAGAAAAACAGTCATGCAAACATGCACATGCACATACCCTAACACACACACATCCTAACACACACACACACACACACACAAACTCACACAGAGACGCAAACACATACTGACACGTGTTTACACAAACACACAAATGCACTTGACACGCATATATGAACACACACCCATGCTCACACACACAAACAGCACACACACACAGTAACACACACAAATTAAAACACACACAATTAAGTAGTCCTGACTACAGAAACACAGAAACAACCCAAGACTCACTGGTGTTTTGGCAAGACTGTCAGCAGCTTCCCCTGTGAACATGAAAAATACCATACAAAATGATTTTCTCATTCAAGCCATTTGATACATTTGTACATACATGTACCATGATCATACTACTTTTCTTTAGTCAGTAAATGCAACTGTACCCATGCTTATTGTCACTTGAGGCATTGTATTATGGTATATTGTGTATCATTCAGCCAAGCTGTAATATGATATCATCAAGCCATTGCACTTGTTCAAAACTTGACCTGAGGCTTGTGTAAACATTCATTCCATTAGTGACTGTTTCTGATCAGCATATTTCACAATATTTCCAACAAACAGAATCGAAGTCGTCGTGAATGTAAGTGCTCTCAATGCAAATTACATGTACATTGAATTGAGAGCACTTCATGTCTTGAAAAAGATTGATGACATTGTATTGCAAATTGGATCATTGTAGACTTCACACTTTAACTGCACACGTACATTTTGTATTTACAAAAACTTGATCAATTAACCACAGACAGTGACTCCTTTTCACAATCTGGTAAAAAGTATCCATCGTAATGATCACTTCTCTATAGAGATTCATTCATGAATGTCAATGTACATCGTGCATTATACTGTGACAAGGGCACAAATCTAAAGCATCAAAGTGTTTGTCATAAATATTTGATACATTTATAAGATTTTACTTCCAGTATCAGCTTTAGAATTAGTGTTACATTTTGTTAGTATTGCTGGTGGTGGAAGTGCAATAAATTGTTAAAGCAGGATTTGTCAACTTACATGACTCCATCTGGTACCCTAAGACGGCCACATTTAAAAGACAGTTTCATCAAGGCTTTCACAAGACTGCCTCATACAACTGGGTATCTGAAACGTGTATGTACAACTCCATCTGGAATTGCTGATACTGCATTAGCAGATTTTAACTGATCATCGTGTGTTTTTTAATGCATGTGGCACTTATTGGGTACCAGACAGAATGATGAGAGCTGACATTCCTGCTCATCCTTGCTCCAACAGAAGGAAACACCACATGTACATGTACGGAGTCTGATGGAGCTTCATGCAAGGTTGCAGTCTTGCACTGCCATGCTCAGGGACAAACCGCAAAGCATTCTATTAGGTTGTGTCAAATTATTTAGATGCCTCATAAGAGTCCAGCATTTGAGGGAGATTTTTTAAAAAGCATTTTAACGTATGTATGAAGAATCACTGTCTTTACTGCTACGATTTTGATTTGATTGATGCAAACGAAACAGATTTCCTCTGACACCAACCTATGGAACACTTTCTGATCAGTGCCTCACATGCTGCATAGCATTCGTGTGTTAGTAATGTTAAGCCCTTGCCCCATCACCAGACATAACACTAAGGATATGACTTTCCACGTTACCTGCAACTTTCTTAAATGATTCTACAGGAGGGGGAAACAGAAAAGAGAGGTATATTGAAAACATTTTAATGGTGGAACGAGCATCTATCAAAGCATTTAAGGCATGGTGAGAGCATTGTGAAAGTCAGGGATAAGGAAACATTGAGCACAACTATAGCTACAAGAAAGACCAGCAACTCAGATAACGTTATTAGACATTGTTCAATACAAAATCCTGATGTATATGAAATTTTTTTTAAATCTATTGATGAGTAGCCAAAATTACTTGAAGACAGGGTGCTTACAGTCAATTTGTCATAAATAGTCAACTTAAAGGTTTTAAGTCCAATTGAATAAGTAACTTTCTTTAAAATGCATGATTTTGAACAATTAAATTGAAATGATCAGAGTTTGAATAGACAATGATGCACATTCATGTAACCCCTGAAACATTTCAGGTGCAATATTTGAATGCTGTATGGAGAAAATTGTTGTAATATTGCAGCTATCTGCTAAGGGCCCTCCATGTATGTCATCATTGTCTATCCAAGATGAAATACCACCATGGAAACTAAATTAACAAGCACATTTAATCTATGTCACATTTTTGGATGTGAAAGCACGTCTAGCTCTAGTCTGACCAGGAACAACAGACAATAAACAGGATAGTGATTATTGACCACAATGGTCTTAAAGCCTTTAAATTGGAAATGGATAGAGACCAATCCTTTAATTTCTTAAGTTTCCACTTTGTAAATAACAACCTTCATTGCAAATTGATGACTATGGATGAATTATCTCTGTTAAGAGAGCCAGAAGAGAATCTTTTAAAAAAGCACACCAGGGAAATGAAATCAAGCACAGATTTAAGATGGTAACATACCAGGCAAGACAGGTTCGATGTTGTTCAGGTAGTAGTACTGTTTCCTGTTGGCACGGTCTGTAGGATGGAACTGGTTAAGTGCCTCCTTTGCCTGCAAGAGAAACAACATGTCATCTCATACTTAAGTCAAATCACTCTCAATCAAGATACTTGGAAGTTTGGCAAGCTGTCTTGTCCATAATTAGGCAACCAATGTAATTTTGCAATGCCATCAAAACATCTATCTTATCTACAGTATGGATGAAACAAATTAATACAAAAGAGCTTAGATAATATTTTCAGGCCTAGGGAAGACAAAGGCTGTGACTGGAAGTATCTGTACTGACCACAGGAGGCATTTTGGTGATCATGTGAGTGATGCAGGCCTGTCCGCTGTAGTCCTGCACCCCTGCCTCAGCACCCTGCTCTACCAGGTACCTGGCTGTTTCACTGCGGTCTTAACAATCAAAGGAAACAAGGAAAGTTATTGTAAAAACAATGATAGTCCACGCCATAGACTCCATACATTATGTTTCTGTTTTCCTAGCAGCAATGAGAACTGCAAAATACAAGTGCTGAAAGATTATTTTTCTATACAAGATATGGCCAGTATCACAAGTTTATTCCCATTATACAATATCATGACTGTACATACTGCTTGTTAAACCTGTTGATTTATTCATACTCCATTCTCATCACACATAAGTGATGCAGATTTTGTGACAGAATTTTACTTTTTTTCAGCACCACAACACCTCTGCACGAGTGCTACTACAGTTTCATTCCTGACAAAGGATAATGACAAATGCAGTACCTAGCTCAGCTGCTAGGTGGAGTGGTGTCCTGCCCTTGTAGTCTCTGGGTTTCTTAAAGTCAGCATTGTGCTTAATCAGCATCTTTAATGACATCACTGCATCATTCCTCGCAGCAAAGTGTACTGGCGTCTGCAGCTCCTCTCTTGTCTTTGACTCGATGTCCGCTGTAATAACAAATGAGAGGGATTATATCATTATGTAAAAGTTCCTCCATTTCCATGTTTTTTCCAAGACTATCTTTTTTTACTCAATTGTCTAAGTTTGCTTGGAAACAATTTCTGAGCAACTTCATGAATACATGTATCAACTTCATTGTTATTCTATGCATGTTACTCCATCTAACACTGGAGAAACTTATCATTTACTATCATAATTACCAAATTTGTCAACCATTTTTTTCATTCTATTCCATCTATGCCAGAGACTCTAAAATGATACATCTAGATCTAAAGTGAAGAGACAGTTGTCCTAGTCTTACCTCCATGCTGGACAAGGAACTCCACCATTTCTGGGTAGTTGACTGCAGCCGCCACGTGCAGAGCTGTTCTTCCGTACACATCCTTCTGATTTGGGTCCATGCCTTTCCCCAGCAAAAACTTGGCCACATCGATGTGCCAGGCTCGTGCAACCTGACAGGACAGTTATGTTGTGATCACCAAAATCCAAATCTTTCTAACTGGCCTCTCTTTGAAATCATAGGGCAGTAACTGCATAGCAAAAGTATACCTTTCACCATAACTGATTCAATTTCCTACAATAAGCATTTCTTCTCTTAAGCACAGTATTCTTTGTCAGGTGATTTCCTCAGATACATCTCTCAATTAGTTGTTTTCTAGTAGCTGATTGTTTAGAAGATAATTGACGGTTTACAGCATGCACTTCTCTCAAACTTCTCAAAGCAAACAAGACACAAAAAGCCAAAAATAATTTCATCAGGTTGGTAGAATATGGGATATAGGAGAATTCTTGTACACAGAAATATCTAAAGGACTAACTGAATTATAAATATCATGATGACAATGCATTTCCTTCTATTTTTTTCCCCTGAATAGAGTAATTAGGAAAGACAGTACCGCTGTGATTTGTAAAACACCACCCACCTCATGTAGCACAGACTGCCCATATCTGTCTGTGGAGTTCACGTTGGCTCCATTGTCGATCAGATTCTCCAAGAAATCAAGGTCTACGAAGTCGTCACTTCCGTCAACCTTGCCCAGCTTGGCAAAGTACGAGATAAAGGCACGATTGCTGGCAGAGGCTTTTCTCTTGGCTGCAGTGTCACCAAGTCTGAATAAAGAGACAGTACTATTAGAACATGTAGAGTTTTGCAAGGGTGACACCACCATGTATTGTTTCTTGAAGTTACAAAAAAACAACAATATTCAAATCCAAAATTTGATACCTGGGAATACCAAATATCAAAGTATGTTCTTAGAAAAAAATGCTTGAAACAATTTAAGTGAAAATATTTATGCTGTGTTCTGAACTCATCAAGAGTACCTGAATGCACACTTACAAGGTAAAAATGGACTTGGATCCTGAATTCCTGATCAAATTGATCCTAATGGTACTAATTTGTGACTGACCCATAATACAGCAACTGACCTAGTACAAAACAGCAAGGGGTAGTTTTGCAGTTAAGGAATATCACCAAAGAACATTAGATTATACAGCATACACACTCATGCAGTATACAGGTAAGGTCTTTACCCAGGAAATCCCAGTGCGGCATCAATTTGATCATCTTCCACATCATCGTCCAGATCACTGGCCAGCCCTTCAAGCTCTGGCTTCTTCTTAACAGCATACACTGGGGGCAGAAAGAAGTAACACAGTTCAGGTTGGCCACATTGTATAATAGCAAAAAATTTCCCCTAGAAATGAAGATATCCTGACGCTCTTCTTTCTCTTGATATGGCATTACATGCATGAGGATATGGTGGATGTACTGATGGGCCTCTTAAATGTTGTATTTTTTTCTTGCTTACAATTACGAGTCAAGATTGACAACACGGCTTAAAATGTTCTCTAGCTGAACAATACTTGTTACCTTTTCGAATTGTTTATTCATAAACTGATGAGCTTAAATGTATTTATGATTATGCTAATGTAGTATACCTTAGCAACTATGACAGTTACATATCAATAACTATCTACTAAAAGATTATTTGATTCACATTTTGTCTGATACAAAATAGAGTGAACTAAAATTACCCCCCAAAAAACAGTAAAAGTTGATCAGGGTCAGACATCACTATGATACTAAACCATTCTACTACATGACTGTATACTACACTAGACATAACCATACTAAATGAACACTCCAAGGCTATCGTTATGTCTTAAAAAAGCACTGTTAAGTCAGAAACAAATCATCCTCACTTGTGAAGGCGCAAAACATCTGTTTAGCTGTTTGGGACCCTCACAAGTAATGATGAAACAAACCAACACATTGTAATTGTACCAGCACGAGGGAAAATTCAGAGCACCAGTATTTGAGGCATCACTTTCTTCCAAGGAAAGGGAAACAAAGCGGTGCCTCTTCACAATTACAACAGCTTTCAGACAGGGCAAGACAAAAAACAGTAGTTTCTGACAGTGTGTATTTCTACAGATAGAAAGGGAGACAGACGAGAATATTTGAAGAAAGTGTAAAGAGTATATTGTATTTGTTAACATGCATGCTAGAAGTTCATAAATCTAGAAACCATGAAACACAAGTTAGTAAATAAATTGTATCCACACATCTACATCTAGCACAAACACAAGACTGACACTACAGGTATTAGTTTCACCTGGACCCACCTGTCTTGGGTTTTATGTGTCTGTAAACTGCAGGGAAGTGCAGACAGGGGAACGATCAGTGGTGGTGAGATTAGTCAACAAGTCACACTGTCTGGTTAATAACTGGTTAACAAACCAAGCAGGAGGGGAAAGAACTTGAATTCTTAAATTTTCAAGTCTCTTAACTTTGGAAAGATTCACATGAACCAATCAAAAGATTCAAGATCTTTGATAAATGACTCAACAACAGTGAATGCAAAACATTTTTGTCTATTTTCAACATGTACTAGTAAGAACTAAACCAAACAGTGTAACTATGTTTGAAACAGTATGAATACAACAGTGGGTGGAAATTCATCTTAAACTTCATTTCTATATCACATGAAGTTTGATTTGATGTCAGTAGAAATTTGACTTTCTGATATGATGTTATACAACTCATTAGTTACTTTGATGGGTGGTCAGAAGCAAGGAAAGATAGATTTAGTTGAAATGAAGTTATTTCAAATTTCACACCACTGAGCATTAGTAATCAATCACAAATTACTGACAGGTAAGACATGGCATGCTGATCCATTAGTGTGTGTGTTTATGTGTTATCACCATTGTAACAAAGAAAGCTTCAGAAGGACAGATTTGTCTTATTGATTGAGGAAAATCATGACCAACAAGATGAACAAGTCATCTACAAGTTGACTTTTGAAACTGTCGTGATAATATAATTGTTTTCTACCACTTTTGAGTTGTAACCATTTCTGAAGCATCCTCTGAAAACTTGTGCTTTTAGAGATATCAATTTGGCAAGGTAAAGAAGCAATATGTGAACAGACACCACAGACACCAACATAGCACAGACAGTCAACAAAAAGTGTCATGATAAACTCCCCAGACAAGCAAATGCAAAACACATTAGCTAGCAGGTGCATAACAAATGTCGGTTTTTAGCACAGCAGAAAAGTTACATTTCACAAATCAATCAACTCAAGTTAAAGTTACATTGCATGAAATCAAGACAAGTCGACATAACACAAAAATTGTGCAGGTACAATTTACATACAAGATGATGACATATATTTCAAGGGCACATAAAATTAACTATCACAAGGATCCTGGTATTTCAAGCCTTGAAGGGATACAAACTTCCTTGTGTCTGTGAGGCATCTAACATTGTTGTACCACTAATCAGTAGTGAAAGTTGCAAAAACTCTTCTAAGTAAGGCATGTCTAATATTACATTGTAACTTTTTCCTGTGTTCCACAGGTTGCGTAAACTGGTAACCACACACTCTTGAACTTTGGAACCATGTAGTCCAAAGAGCAATTTATGACATTTTATTCAATAAAGCAATAAACATTTGTCAAATGTTTTGCAACTTTGCTTGTGGAGGTGCAGACTAAAAAGCCTGAGCATAGCACTTCGTTTGAGCAAAATTCTTCATGGGACGATACCGTAATATTTGGCCTGGCAGTTGACCTATGGCCCCTGAATCTCATGAAAGGTCATACCTGTTTTGTTCTCCTGAACATGACGGCGACTCGTGTTGTAGTTTCTCCACTTAGAAACGGCTTCTTGTACTGCTTGTGCAGCAGAGAACACGTTTGCAGCTTTCAACACTTCCTATAGGAGCAAAGAATAACTCAGACTTGTTGTAATGCAACGTACAAGACCATAAGTGGATCCACCAAAAAGTAGTTACTCAAGCAACTGGATATGGTTTTGGAAAGCGGTCAGACCTTTCGGATAGAATACACGAACTGCGGGGACAGT